>NW_004949122.1:1053038-1057247 GCF_000317375.1 Microtus ochrogaster | reverse complement strand
CAGCATCCTGAAAACTCAGTGCAGGTACCTGAGCATCAGCATCCTGAAAACTCAGTGCAGGTACCTGAGCATCAGCATCCTGAAAACTCAGTGCAAGTACCTGAGCACCAGCATCTTGAAAACTTGGTGCAGGTACTTGAGCCCTACTAGCCTGATGGGTGAATGGGAGAGTGTGGACATTGTGACATGAAATCTGCTTTCCCAAACCCTCCCACACCCAAGTCTGAGTCATGGTCACTCTGAGAACCACATCGTCAGACCGCCACTCACTCACTTTGTGGTTTTCTCACCTCCCACTAATCTATGCCTTTCCAATTCCTCCCAGAATGTATACACTGTGCCTCCTGCTACCCAGAGAAAACACAGGAATCATGTGGTGGCTTTTTCCCTGTGGTCCTCTGCAAGACCTGCCAACTGTTTTCTCTTCTACTGTCTAGCTGGAGGAAGCTGGGTCTCCCAGGGGCACAGGTCCTCACCAGGTACTCTGATTCCAGCCCCACCTGTGACCTCAACAAGCATCTGCCACAGTTATACTTGTTCTCATAAAATTTTAATCTTTCTTTGATTTCAGAACTGTTTCATTACCATTTAAATGCCTTCTCTAGTTTTTGTTATTTTATTTGTATGAGTGTTTTGCCTGCATAAAACGCTGTACACAGCATGCATGCAGTGCCCATGGAGACCAGAAGAGGGCGTCAGATCCTCCAGGAACTGGCATTATGCAAGTTTGTGAGCTGCCATACAGGTGCTGGGAATCAAACCCAAGGTAAGTGGTTTGCCAGCTGAACCATCTTCCCCACTCCCTGAACAGATTCTTTTTTTTTTTTTTTTCGAGACAGGGTTTCTCTGTGGTTTTGGAGCCTGTCCTGGAACTAGCTCTTGTAGACTAGGCTGGTCTCGAACTCACAAAGATCCGCCTGCCTCTGCCTCCTGAGTGCTGGGATTAAAGGCATGCGCCACCACCGCCCGGCCCTGAACAAATTCTTAAACTGGGTTCTGACGAAACTGAAAGGAGAGAAAACAGAGTGAGCAAGGATATTTAACTTCAAGTATTTTTGTTGTTGTTGTTGCAAAGAGTGAAGAATACATGGTTGCTTGAATTCATCTTTTGTTTGATGGAAAAAAGTAACAGTATGTTTACAAGCTGCTGGGAATGACCTAGTAAACAAGAAAGTGTGGAACCCTGATGGTTCATTGGTTATGGCACAGTACGTAGGAAGAGAGAATGTGCTGATGCAGGAGAAACAGAATTGATGGGATGATGCCCTTAGGATGGGTGCAGGACTGGGCTCTGCCAAGAGAGGACAAGTGTCCGGAATGAAGACTGGGAGACAGCATCCGAGGGTACCAGTGCTGGCAGATGCTGCCCTGAAGCTGATCCAGCATTGAGGCTTTGTGGGCTTCCTCTTCTAATTGCTTTGTCTCCTAGGAAGCAGTAGGAACCCAGAAGCATGCATCTTTTGAATTTGGTCCTCATTACTAGTAAAGGAAGCCAGACAGCTGGAGGCCTCAGTCCACCGATCTCATAGTTTAGCCAGAAGGAGGGACAGGACAGGCGCGGAGGGCAGAAGGACAATGACCATGACCGGTCATTAAATGTGTGTGGGTGGACTATAGGAAAACAGGATGTGGCTGCGGGCGTGAGAGCAGGAAGTACTCCCAGAATTGGAGTGTGAATGAGATATTTGGAGCTAAGATGGTTCTCTGTGTGCTCCTGATAATTTTCAGGCCAGTCTGAGATACATAGTAAGGTTCTGTCTTGTTTTGGAAAAAAAAGACTTATGCCACCAAACTTGGCAACCTGAGTTTGATCTCTGGAGCCCACATAGTAGAAAGAGAGAGCCAACTACTTCAAGTTGTCTTCATCTTCACATGTACACTATCGTGCACAAGTCTCTCTCTCTCTCTCTCTCTCTCTCTCTCTCTCTCTCTCTCTCTCTCTCACACACACACACACACACACACACAGATAGATAATCAAATTTTTCTTTGAAAAAGCATTGATGTTGGGTCAAACCTAATACAATATACCTTACGATATAAAAAGTTTCAAGCTAGTTTGGCCTGGATTTAACATTCAGCAGATACTGTTGTCACTAGTGCATGACTGATAAGAGAGGGAACAGTTTGGAGGGCAGGGTACTCTCCTGGTATATATGGGGACGGGAGCGTTTTCTAGTCCACCACACGCCACCAACACAGCTTTTACTCGACCAGCACCCCCGCCCCACCATCAGAACACATCTAGCTTGGCTCATCATGCTTAGAACTCAGTCTGCCTGCTCAGCCAGGTTTACCGGGTTCAACAGACATGGCCACTAGATGCTGACCCAGCAGGTCACAACCCAGAGCCCTCCTTCTCCACACTCCAGTCTGCAAACCTCTATTGCTGTCCTCACTGTGGTGTGGTTAGTGCCACCCATGCCCTCGTAAGTCTTGTTGGCTTACTTCTGGATGACTCTTGCTACGGATTCTCTCAGGCTGAATTCCTCTCGTTATTTAGTTCTCTGCTCTCCTGATCCCTCTGCTCTCAAACGCCTTCTCCATGTACTTTTCTAAAGCTGTCCCCTGTCCTGGTCACTGCCACATCAATCCCTACTGTGTGAGGATCTTGACCATCTTCCAAAGTACATGACAAGGCTTGGATCCAGAAGCTGGGGAGAAGGTTCAGTGGTTAAGAGCACTTACTGCTCTTCCAGAGAACCAGAGTTCAATTCCCAACATGCATGTGGGGCAGCCGGCAATCGCCCATAGCTCCAACTCCAGGGTCTCTGATGCCCTCTGCTGGCATCTTTAGGCATCTGTATATACATGATCATATTCACACAGACACATAGACACAGTCACACAGAAATAGACACAGACACACGCACAGATATGGACACGCAGACACATATCAAAATTAAAATAAAGTTTAAACTCAAATTTTAAAAACAGCATGTTTCTGAGGAGATGGTTTTAGAGGTGAAACCAAGAGGAGCTGGGGCCTTGTGAGAAATCCTGACGTCACTGGGTCATGCCTTTGAAAGGAATGGTTGGACCATGCTGACTCTACTCAGTCACGGACTAGAAGCTCTAAGACCATGAGGCAAAATGAACTTTTTCTCCTTACAAGCTGAGAGTCTCAGGCATTTTGTTACAAGGATGGAAAGCTCCCTAATATTGTCTTCCCTGGTCCCTCTACTGCATGTGCCGTTGAGAAGCATCCTGCTTGCTTGTGTGCTTACTGTCCTGCTCCTCCACTGGGGAATGGGGTAGACAAGATGCCTCTACCCAAAACAGCACCTGGTATGTCTCCATTTTCTTAAATGGTTGGAGGAGCCTAGACAGATCTATTATAAAAGATATTCAAGTAACTGAATGTAGGAAGCAGGTGTCTGGGTCTCTCCTGTGATTGACAGCTGAACTCTAATAGAGCCCCTGGCTCATCTACAGTCACACAGAAGAAAGGAGGGAAAGTATACTCTGCACCCCCAATCCTGCCCTGCCCAGGTCCCTGAAGTGCCCTCAGGCTGCTGGGCCAAGGGATTACTCTCTCCAGAACCTTGATGTGGGATTCCCCTCTGTATGCTGTGAATATCACTGGTGAATAAAGAAACTGCCTTGACCTGTTGATAGGGCAGGATAGAGCTAGGTGAGGAGGGGAGATCTAAACTGAATGCTGGGAGAAAGGAGGCAGAGTCAGGGAGAAGTCATGTAGCCCCACCAGAGACAGATGCCAGAACTTTACCAGGTAAGTCACAGCCTCAGGGTGATACACAGATTGCTAGAAATGGGTTAAATTAATATGTAAGAGTTAGCCAATAAGAAGTTAGAGCTAATGGGCCAAGCAGTTATTTAATTAATACAATTTTTGAAGTTGTTATTTTGGAGCTAAGCTGCTGTGCAGTTGGGGAACAAACAAGCGGCCTCCTACAACAGAACCTGTCTGAATATCAGACCATAAAACAACTGGAATTGCAGTAACTCTGTTCTCCAGATCCGGCTCCTTTTAAACTGACACCCAGGGACTGGAATGATGAAAAGGATAAGGGGATGAGGGGGTGGATGGGGCGAGGCCAAGAGAAAAAAGAGCACAGGCCGGGAGATGGTGGCGCATGCCTTTAATCCCAGCACTCGGGAGGCAGAGGCAGGCAGATCTCTGTGAGTTCGAGACCAGCCTGGTCTACAAGAGATAGAGCTGTGTCTTTACCACTAACTGTAGCAAAC
>NW_004949122.1:1048681-1052938 GCF_000317375.1 Microtus ochrogaster | reverse complement strand
AAAGAAAGAAAGAAAGAAAGAAAGAAAGAAAGAAAAAAGAGCACAGATACCAACCTGAGAGCTCCGCTGGAGCCATGGTATCCTTCATGGCTGTTGGCAGCACACATGTGGGCTGGGTTGTCACCACCAACACACAGAGCACAGAGACTGGAGCCTGGCTTAGACCCTGGGGCACAGCTGCGACTGAAGAACTCATCTGTGAAGAAGGACAGCCAGAACAGCTCTTCAGTGATCGCGGGAAAGCCCCAGGGCTTGTCCCCAACACTGCCGTAACACAAGCTGGAAAAGTCTGCCAGAAACTATGGGCCTGTAGGCTGAAGATGGGTACCCCAGTGTTACATAAGAACTTTGGGTGACTTTCCAGGCAGCAAGATGTCTCTTGTCAATTCTAGAGTTTTGAAAGTTGCTTACAATGGACTTCCTGTTTACTTACATAAAATTATATCCTTCTGGAGTCTTTAATAGAATTGAAGAATAGATAGTTATAATTATAGTTTTCCCTAGTTATAATAAAAGATAAAGTAGATATAAATATTGTAACCATAATTATTGTTTGATAACTTTTGTTGTATGTAATCTTGCTATGTTAAAGTTAAAAACTTCCTTTTTATTTAGACAGAAAAGGAGAGGTGATGTGAAATTCCTTTCTGTGTGCTATAAAAATATTGTTTTGCCATTTGTTAATAAAGAAGCTGCTTTTGGCCAAGGGCTTAACAGAATATAGCCAGGCTGAAAAAGATGTATAAAGAGAGTGGACAGAGTCAGGGAGAAGTCAAGTAACCACCAGAGAAGAAAGATGCCTGCACGCTGGTACCAGTAAACCACAAGCCTCAGGGTAAAATATAAAATAATAGAAATTGGTTAATTTAAAATGTAAGATCTAGCTAGCAATATGCTTAAGCTAACTGGCCAAGCAGTGTTTTAATTAATACAATTTCTGTGCGGTTATTTCGGGTTTGGGTGGCCAGGAATGAACAAGCAGCCTCTGACAAGAAGCCTTTAATGCCAGCACTTAAGAGGCAGAGACAGTTGGATCTCTGACTTTGTCTACATAGTCAACATAGTAAATTCCAGGACTACCAGGGCTACACAGAGGAACTCAAACAAAAAATGGTAATATTGAGATCAATGGAAGAAGATATTCAACATCCTCCTCCAGCGTCCATACACATGTGCACACATATGCACACATATCCACACCCTGGTGAACACACATATACCATACATGCAAAATATCCATGCACATGTGCACACATGTGTGCCTGCACATGTACATATCCACACCTACATGAATACATGCATACATCATACATGCAAAACTAATTTTTTAAAAAGGAACAAGAACATTACAGAATAAAAGAAAAGATTGCACACAGAGAACGTAAAGGGACTGGCTGGAGATGGACCAGACTGTGAGCTCACAGAAGTCCACCCCTGTCCCCACAAAGGGTAGGGGTGATGAGGGACGGATAGATAATTGAGACCTAACAGAGTGGAAATGGGGGGGGGAGTTGTTTAACTTACACCCGTGTTTTCTGATCTCTGCTGTCTTGGTCTTCCCTTACAAAGTTTGTCATTGTGACTTCAAGTCAGGAAAGGAATAGAAAATCATGGCTTCCAGGCCTAAACTACACTGAGGACACTGAGCATGGGCCCCTCCTTCTTACACCCTAATACCTACGGGTACCTGTCAGGATCAAGCAACAGCACCCATGGATCTACATATCCCCTCTTGCTCTAGGAAGAAGGATTATGACTCCGTGAAACTGGAGACAGAGGGACCCTCAATAGACCTGGGAGTCAAGACAAGAGATGAGGGGTGAGTAAGTTGTCCCCAAGAGAGGGGGAGAGAGTAGAAGCCTACAGACAAGGGAGTGGCCCCTGGAAAGGCTGTGGAGAAGCTGAGTCCAGTCATAGCACGAAAATCTTAATGAAGGCCATTCAAGTAGACCATCAAGAGAGGGGAGTGGGGTAGGGGCTTGCTTTGGTCAAGACCCCAGGGGATCTTACTGTGTGGCTACTGTTCTTTCTCCCTAGAGAAATGAGGAGGCTCTGAAGTGATTTGCACAATGCTGGGCTCAGTGCATTGGCACACAATCTGATCCACACTCTGCAGAAGTCTAACTGACCGGAGGAGGATGGGATCAAGAGCTGATGCGCAGCTCAGGTGGCAGGCTGCTGAAGTGGGCCAGGAGAGATGAGGGTAAAGTAACAAGAGACGGGTGGGAGGAGGAGAAACTGACATTGCTGGGCAAGGAGGACTCCAGAGTCCTCCACTATGCTAGGCAGTTCTGGGACATTACCAGAGTAGGACGAGAGAACTCAGTTTTGGACAGGGTGAGTTTAATGTGCCTTTGAGTTCCTAAAGAGATATGGCAATAGACAGTCCACTAGACAAATGTTTGAGCTGGATGTGGTGGTACATGCCTGTAATCCCAGCTGTTGGGAGGCAGGAGGATGGGGAGTTCAAGGTCAGCCTCAGCTATGTGATGAGTTTGAGGCCAAGCAGAACTTCATGAAACCGTGCGTGCATGTGTGCGTGTGTGCGTGTGTGTGTCTGTGTGTGTGTGTGTGTAGGTCAAGGGGAAATCTGTGTTTAGGAGTTATCACCCTTTGGACCCTATTGCAGTAGCATCCACCATTTTATCCAGTGCATATCAAGAACCCAGTAATTCATCTCATGACGATTGAGCCGCACGATTGAATGCTAAGAGATTGGACTTATACCAGGGAAAGAACTGCCTTTTGCAACCCAACTTTTTCTTAACCAGATTAGAAAGGATGGGCTCTTGCAGGAGCCGGAGAAAAACCAAGCTGGGGCGCTGGGGCGTTTTCACTCCTCCCCTTTCTCCACACGCACTTGTTTTGATGTGAGTGCATAGCCCTGAGGGCAGGTGGCTGTAAAGAAGGGAAAGGTAGGGCTCACCATCTGTCTGTCAGGCCCTTGGCCCAAATACCTACCTAGGACATTCCTTGCCTTCCACTGAACTGAATTCCCCCCAACTCAGGTACAAGCTCAAGGAAGGCACCACTTCCCCTGGAGAACACACTTACCAAATTTGCAGGACCCCGTTTGGTTGTATATTAAACCCAAAGGGATGGTCCAGCCAGCAGAAGTGCCAACTGCTGTGTGGCAGGATTTCTTGCCTCGAAGAGAGTTCCAGGTGATGCCAACGTCTGATTTCTTAACCACGGCCACAACATAGTAACCTTGCGGTGGAGACACCAAGAGACAAGCTCTTACTGTTTGGAGGAGAGCAGACAAAAGCAGGATCTGACACGCCCCCTTCCCCACAACACTGAATGGCTTCTCTGTGTGATGGAGAATACGAACTTGGTTTCTCCATTTTCTGTTCTGTTCCATCCCTCGGATGGTGTGTGGAGAGTGCATAGCCAGCCTTTGCCTACAAGTGTGACCTTAGGATGTGTGAGAATGGAGGGGTGGAAGTGGCGGGGGAGGGGGGCTCTGCTTCTCCTTCAGCACCCCTCTTCTTATTGTCCTGCCTCCACGTAAAAGATAATGCTGCAGCTCCCTAGTGGGAGAGAGCATTCTTGCCTCCTTCCCAATCCATGGGACTATCATTAATGCTCCAGTTATTCCTATCCAAAGAATATACCACCAAATCGTGTTCATTTGTGAGTCTGATCTGAAGAAGGAATTGGTAAGATTAGATAGAATTATAATCTTTAGAATTAGAAAGCAATGTGATTCACCACCACCTCTGTTACACACACACCCTGCCCTACCTGTATGTGTTCAAATGTGGGAAGCTGGGGCTCAACACGGCAAATGGAAGACTTGTCTCAGGGCTATTTCTTTTTTTATTTTTATTTATCTATTTTTTTGGTTTTTCGAGACAGGCTATTTCTTAAGTGACCTCGGTGCCTATGTCGGTGCCTACATTTCTGCTTAGTGACATGACAGTCAAAACTCATCCTGTGTACTGAGCCTCTTGTTGTGAGGGGAGAATGGATGAATCTGTAGGTTCCCAGCAGTGGTGCTTGCTGGTGGTAGAGGCAGTGCTAGACTCTCAAGGTAAAGCAGATTCTACCGAGTGGGCAGCTAACCTCTGACTGGGCTGTTACACAAGCAGCTAAATACTATCTACTATTACTAAAACACTAATACTGTCTTTGAGTCTAAGGTTTTTATATTTACAACATTAAATACTACTGTCTATCTTTGATTCTGTGTGTGTGTGTGTGTGTGTGTGTGTGTGTGAGAGAGAGAGAGAGAGAGAGAGAGAGAGAGAGAGA
>NW_004949122.1:1036829-1048581 GCF_000317375.1 Microtus ochrogaster | reverse complement strand
GTGTGTGTGTGTGTGTGTGTGTGTGTGTGTGTGTGAGAGAGAGAGAGAGAGAGAGAGAGAGAGAGAGAGAGAAACAGACACACACACACACACATAGAAACAGACAGAAAGAGATAGGAAAGACAGAGAATGACAAGAAATGGAGGCAGAGAGACAGGAGAGACAGAAGCAGAGAGACAAATGAGACAGTTAAGGGAAAAAGACAAGAGAGATGTAGATACGGAAAGATAAGAGAAAAACACAGAGAGTTGGTGTGATCATTTGATGGTTGACTTGACAGGAACTAGAACCACCTTGGAGATAAAGCTCTGGGTATGTAGTGAGGGATGACTGAGTTAATTGAGGTTGGGAAGCAGGTACCAATCCCTGGCCTCCATAAAAAGGGAAAAGTTGCCAAGCCCTGACATTCATTTCTCTCTGCTTTCCGACTACTGATACAATATTACCAGCCAGCCTCTCACTCCCATCACCTTGCTTTCAGCACTATGATGCATTGTATCCCCTAGCACTGTAAGCTAAAATAAACCCTTCCTTCTGTTGGATGCTTTTGCCATGGCAACAAGGGAAATAACTGATGTATTTGGTTCAATACAAAGCTTTCTCCACACATGCTCTGATCGAACTTTTTCTACCATAGCCAACATTTGTCTGAACCGTCTTCTAAACATCCTTGGTGACCTACATTTGCATATGACTGCAGCTCCTGGGAATCCCAACTGCTCTTGAAACAGGTGTGTTGTTTCTAACCATAAATGATCAGACTAGCATACTCGGCTGATGAGTGGCCAGACCTTGGCTTTTGGGATGAGGAAACAAACAGTGCAGTGAAGACTTCTTAGCCATGAGTCTAGAAAGGGGAGAGCTTTGGGGTCCTGTCTTACAGAGAGATTAGAGTGGGCTGCTGTAGCTGAGCAGGGACATGACACTTCAACTTTGCACTCTGGTGACCTTTGTGAAGCATGGCCGAGGGGCTTCTGTGACCTGGTGCTCAACAGGGACAAAGCCCTCCTGAGGCTGAATGTGCTGTGCTGGGCCAAGCCCTCAGCTCCCTAGATCTCTGCTGAGCCTAAGTAAGAATCCGGTGTTCACCCTGGGGCTCTGTATCCAGTGAACTTTTAAACCTTATCATTAAATCCAATGTTATCATTGAATCTAACAAAACAAACTTCTAGCCCTAGCCAGGGACCATTTGACTCAGTAGAAAGAACCCAATAAGTTTCATTTTCAACAGATTCCCAGGTGATGCTGATGATGCTGGTCCTGAAAACACACCCAAGGACCACCATGCTCCACCTGTAACTTTCAAGACTGGACTCTTCAGGGGAGATATAAGCTCCTTCAGCCTATGTAGAGAGGCCAGGCAGGAGAACTTATCTCCTGGGTGTGTGTCCTGGTTAGCCTTATGTCAACTTGATATACAAACTAAGAGTCATCTGAAAAGAGGAAACCTCACTTGAGAAAATAACTTCATGAGATTAGACTCTAAAGCATTTTCTTAACCAGTGTCTTAGTTAGGTTTTCTATTGCTGTGAGGAGACATCATGAACACTGCAATTCATATAAAAGAAAACATTTAATTGCAGTGACTCGCTTACAGTTCGGAGGTTTAGTTCGTTATCATCATGGCCGGAAGCAAGACAGCATGCAGGCAGACATGGTGCTAGAGAAGGAGCTAAGAGTTCTTACATCTTGACTCACAGGCAACAGGAAGTGGTCTGTCTCACTGGGTGTGGCTTGAGCATATATAAGACCTCAAAGCTTGCTTCTATAGTGGCACACTTCCTCCAACAAGGCCACACCTACTCCAACAAGCCACGCCTCCCAATAGTGCCACTCTCTTTGGGGATCATTTTCCTTCAAACCACCATAATTTGGGAGGACCAAGTCCATTGTAGATAGTTCCATCCCTGGGCTGGAAGTCCTGGGTTCTATAAGAAAACAGGTTGAGCAAGCCATAGGGAGCAAGCCAGTGAGCAGCACCTCCTTCATGGGTCTCTTCATCAGCTCCAGCCTCCAGGATCCTGCCTTGTTTGAGTGTCTGTCCTGACTCCCTTTGGTGATGAGCTGTGATGTGGAAGCATAAGCTGAATAAACCCTTTCCTCCCCAGTTTGCTGTTTGGTCATGGTGTCTCGTCCCAGCAATAGAAACTCTAAGACAGGCTGGTTCGTTTTAAAGATCAGGTTAACTCCCTCATCGATAAGTTCCAGCTAACCACAGGGTAGTTCCCATTTTCTTCCTCTTCCTTAGCAACCCTGCGAATCTCCTCACATGGGGCCTCACTTGTTCCTAGAAGTGCCCAGATGACTCCTGCCCCAGTGCTGACCTTCATGCAAGGATGGGCACAATATGAAAGGAACACAGGGCTGTGTCAGGAAGACTTGGAGGTCCCACTTACTTCAACACTTCTCAAGCTCAGCTGCAGCCACTTCTGGCTGTATGCCCCTGGGAAGCCACCCAGTCCTTGGGCCTTCATCTCCTCATCTAGATCCTACGGAGCAATAATGTCCGTTCTACCAGATTGCTGAGAAGAATAAACAGGAGCCGTGCTAACAGAAGTCTTTTCAACTGTGGGATACCTGCAGACATCAATCATTATGACTGCCTTGAGACAGTTTTGTATATCAGCAATAACCTGGGCTTCTTTTTTCAACTCTAATAAGTTTGGTTTTATTTATAATTTTTTTTAAAATTTATGTGTATATGTGTGTACCTGCATGAATCTATGGGTACAGATTCCTGAAGGTACCAGCAGAGGCCAGAAGAGGGCATCAAAGAGGGAACTGGAATTACAGATATGTAAGCCACCTGATGTGAGCACTGGGCATCAATCCTGAGTCTTCAAACTTGGGTCCTCTGTAAGACCAATCATATTCACTGCTAACCCCTCTCTCCAGCCCACAATTGTGTTTGCTTTTAAGGTTTCTGTTATCCTCTTCCCAAGCATCAGGCTCTGCTTTTAAACCCGATGTTCCTGACCCACTCACCTTCCAAAGGTGCATTCACACACTGAGACCCCAGCCTCTCACCACCATGTGTAGACACTAAAAAGAAAAGCAGAAACACTGAAGGTTGTTGTGCGACGTTTTGATTGCATTCTGACAATAAAGTTTTCTTTGAATCAGAGGGCCAAGCTAGCTACTAGCTGACCAAAATTAACCATAGAGGTCTGGGAGGACTGAAGACAGATAGAGAGACAGGAAGTAGTAGGGTGGAGCTTAGAGAGCTTCTTGGCTCTTTTGAATGGAGGGACAAAAGAGAATGGCGATCACTTCTCTGCTGCTTCTCTTACCCCCTTCAGGTTCTTACCCCATATCTAACTCCCGAGTTTTTATTGAAAAATTAGATAAATGCATCAGAAGGTCCGTGTTAAACTCTCATATAAGTTACTCTATCCAGGCTGTGAACTTCTCAACCTCAACCGAGATTGACTAAAATGAGAAATGTAGATTTAGTGATCTGTCACTGGCTATCAACTGGGAAAGGGTAACCCCCTCTCCTCCATCCCAGAATCTCCCCAAGACTCAAACAGATACAAAAATAAAACAAGGTGCCCCTTGAAGGGGAGGAGAAGAGAGACCACAGCAGATATTGGCCGGGATCCTTTTGAAATAGTCGTCTGGTTCTGATGTCTTCCCTGAGCTAATAGCACGTCTAACCCATGGGCATTTGGCAAGCACTGTGGTGGATCTGCCCACCCCACACCCTCAGGATTATTACAGCCATAGTAAGAGGTATGATCTTGAACTCTGTCTGTCTGTATCTGTCCTGGCAGGGTCAGAGATACTGAAAAGACAGACACTTGTTTCCCCCTCACTTTGATGTCAGACTATTGAAACAGTTGTCCCCAAGGAACTGGAATTCCTCCAGAAATGTTGTTCTGGGGAAGGGAAAGACTGAAGTACTACTGCCACACTGGGGAAGAATTTGTCTCCCAAGGAGAGACTTCATATAGTTCTGACACTTGTCAAACCACCTTGCAGAGGAAACTAAAATATATGATAGATAAATAAATATTGGGTGAGACCACACCATGACCAGGACAGCTCATCTGTGTATAACTCTTGCCTTCTATTTAAATTTGAACCTTCATATTAGAATCCTGAAGATGGACTTGGGGGTCACGATGCCTCCTATTGTTCCTCTTCCTTGCATGGCTATGGTGAATAAAGTCTTTCTCTCCCTCCCTCCCTCCCTCCTCTCTCTCTCTCTCTCTCTCTCTCTCTCTCTCTCTCTCTCTCTCTCTCTCTGACTTTTCACTATTATGTGACTCTTAAGTTGGTGCATTGAGGAGAGTGGTTGAACTGTCATGGCTGCCGTGGCCCAGTCCTTGATCCTAAAATCTTTGCAAACAGGTCTAACACCCACATATGTAGCTGAGCTGACTCTGTTGGGAAGTACAATATTCCACTTCAAAAGCCCTAAGATACAAATATAGTATCATTATCTTACCAGAAAAAAAAATGGCACTATTTCATCACCTTTCTGTGCTCCCGCCCAGAGAGAAACAGAGAGTCCCACCCACTCACTGTAGTTCTCGCCCAGGACGGGAACCAGACCGCAGTGGCCAGCGACGTAGGCAAATCCTCCATCCAAGCTCATGGCGTCTGCTTCTCCTTTCTGTGGTAAGAGAGAAATCAGTTGTGAACTGTGTGGCTGTCTTCCATCCCACCGACCCTCAGAGTCTTCAACTCATGAGTTCCTATTATGTGTACTTATTTAATCAGACTGTGGTACTCCCAAATCTTCTGCCATGATAACATGGAAATTAGAAAACCAGACCTGTCTTTGTCCTGTTGGCTAGAAACAAGGATCTGACTTGGGATATCCCTGTGTCTTCCTAGGAGATCCCTGGACATGCACACAGCACACTTTCTTTATGACCATTATCACTTAATTCAACAACCCATGTGCCAGGCTCAGGTACTCTATTTAACCTGCTTCATGGAAAATGTTTTCTTTCAACCAGAGGAATCAAATCTGTCCCCCAAATCCTATCAGCACCGCACTCAATGGCACAAGAAATGTTTCCAACAAACAACTAATAAATAATTAACAAAATGATGAATAACCATTAAATAATTCATTCGCAATTAACTTGCTATTTCAATCATTTTTTTCTAAACAGAGCAACTAATGTATTCTTATAGTCCTACATAAGATCACTGAGATAAAGTAGTTAACCGGAGTGTAACTCATACTTGTAATTCTAGCACTGGTGAGGCTGAAGCAGGAGAATTGCCATGAGTTCAAGGCTAATCTGGGCAACATAGTGAGTGCCAGACCAGCCAGGGATATAGAGTGAGACTTTGTGCCAAACACCAGCAACACCAATGCACATTCATGTATGCATTTCATTTTTGACTCCTCAGCAACCCTGGAAATCTAAAAACTAACCAGGGTAGGGAAAAGGTGCCCTGTACCAGGCTCTTCCCCAGCATTGTGCTCGGCTGGGCTGTAGATCAATGGGAAGGAAGAGCAAGGGCCAACTTTAATGCCCAGTACCAGCCAAATGGCAAACAAACTCTCAACAATAATAATAAAAAATAATTAAACGAGTGACACTCTGTGAACACACATATTTAAACACTGGGCAATGGATCACTCACCATGCCTCATAAAGTCAAATAAAACAGAAAGTGTCATTTGATAACCAACAAGCCAATGCAGAAAGATGTTAAATGATTTGTCTGATGGATGGTCTATTTCCTACAGTAACCACTGTGCCACATTCAAAGTACACATCCCTAAATATTGTAAGATATGTATAGTTTTTCTCAAGACAGAGTTTCTCTGTGTAACAGCTTAGGCTGTCCTGGAACTCAATCTGTAGACCAGGCTGGACCTCGAACTCACAAAGATCTGCCTGCCTTCTGAGTGCTGGGATTAAAGGTGTGTGTCACCATTGTCCTGCAAATTTTATGTTCCTAAAATGACTGAAAAGTACCCTGAGGGCTTTGATGAGGTTTAAGAGAGTTAAAGGAAGTTTACATGTTGTGTAGAAAGTAGCTGCAGAAATATTAGCTATAGATTAAGATTAACAATGAACTCAAAAATACTGACAGTTACAGGGATAAAAAAATTCCAATCCCATATGTATAATAGCAAATAATTTATTAAACAACTCAAATATAAAAACTATCAATTAGCTAGATAAATTGACACTGAAATATTTAGCAGGAAATCATGCAGGATTTGGGGGTTTTATTTGTTTGTTTGCTTGTTAGAGACAGTCTCCTGTAACCCAGGCTAGCCTCAATCTTACTAGGTAGCCAAGAATAGCCTTAAACTGATCCTCTTGCTTTCATCTTCCAAGTGCTGGGATTACAGCTGTGCACCACCATGCTTGGATATGCAACTGTTAAAAACATATTTTAACTTACGGTTTCATTGCCTAAGAAAGTGCACCTGCTGTGTCCAAGACTTTAAATAATAAAAGTAGCTAACACGTATTAACAGCTTACCCTATGCCAGGCGACATTCAAGAGTACTCAAGTTGTAATCTTTACAACTGACAAACTTTGGAAACTACAGACCCTACAAAATCTGAATCCCATGGGTTAGTGCCGAGAGATTTACCCAAAATCAGGGGCCCCGATGAAGAAGTGGGACTTCCTACCGTGATGGCAGCAATGCAGTCCTCAGGAGTCTCTTCCGTGACACATGCCAACGCTCCACCACTCACAGCGCTCCAGTGGTCGCACTTGGTCCTCTCCTGTTGGCCCACTGCACACCACTGCACCCTCCGGGAGTCTTCCAAACCTAGGATGCATAGAGATGATGCAAGGACCCCCCCCCCAAAAAAAATTCCCAGATGACTGCAGACATGCTGCCCAACGGGGCATCACTGAAGGCAATGAGCGGGTGTGACTCATTTCACGCCACAGTCCCCGGCTGCCTGCCATTGTCTAGGAGAAATAGAGATCCAGGCGTTCGTGAAAAATAGTGACAGTGGAGCTCTTCCCTCCCTCCTGATGTCACCTCCCCAGGGAAGCTTCTCAGCTCTCCGTCCCAAAGCTGGGCCTTCTGGAACTTTCCTTTGCAGAACTTCCATGCAGGCAGTATCCCATGGAAGTCATGTGTTCTGCTCTGATGGTCGCATTGCTGATGCTCACCCCAGTGTGTTAGCTTCACCTAACACTCTGTAGATGCTCAGGGACTATTGTTTGATTAAAAGGAGGGTGAAGATAGTGAAGAAGCAAAGAATGGGATAGAAAAAGACAGTGGGGAGTGGCAGCTGCACTCAAAACCTCTGGAACTCCTTTCTAGTTCTGCTCCTGATTGTAGCCATGGCCACGTTCCCATGTCAGCTTGGGATGGACCGTCCTCCTGTCTGTCACTGGGTGAGTGGAGCCAGTTAACACAAGAATCCAGAGCCACCATTGCTTTAAATTGTCTATCATATAAAGGTCCTGAAATCCCTTTTGTAGGGACTGGAAGAACACCTCAGTAGCAGAGTCCTTGCTTCACATCTGTGAAGTCCTGGGTTCAAGTCCCAGCACCACCACTTCCACCATATAACATTTTTGTCGTTAAATAACTCAGATCTTTTCTCTGGCTCGGCAGAACATCTGCTCATCTGCCCAGGATATTGAGTAGCTCTCGAGGCCTTTACAGATCAATAAGGTTAGGTGATATTCACAGCCACTAATTCTAGTCCGGGACTTCTGCCTCACCCTGTGGTGAAGCTAAGCAGGTCCCTCCATGGGGCCTGACATACCTCTCTTTAGTTTCTTAATGCCAGAAAAATATTCGTATCCCAGGTACAGGTTGATGTCCATCTTTGGAGGAACCCTTAGAAATCCATGAGCAGCATCAGTGAACAGCAGGTCTTTCCCGTGAGGGGAGCCAAAGAGCTGGAAAGCAGATGACTTGCCATGTCCAAAATGTTCCTGTTCAGAGGCAGGAGAAGGAATGGAGGGACACTGTTGGCATGGGGTGAAAGTGAAGACAAAATGAACCCGAGCTAGGTAAAGGGAAGGGAGGGGAGAGCCACGCGGTCATCCTTGGCCACCTTTTCTTCCTGCTGTTCCAGCTGCCTGCAGTTAAGAGCACTTCGAAAATACTAAATGGAACATTCCAGAAAGCAATTTTAAATAACTCTAATTATAGTGAGTATACGGTTGTATTTTCTATATATTATTATTGTTGAAAATCCCTTACTATGCTTAATCACTATCATATATCTGAGTGCACAGAAAAAAATACAAGACAGTTGTTGACTCACAGTGGTTTGAATTTGATTTTTTTTTTAGCACAATGATGAAGGTTTACTGGAACACAGTTCACTGCATCAAGGAGTATCTATCTATCTATCTATCTATCTATCTATCTATCTATCTATCTATCATCTGTAGGGTTTAAGACTTTCTGCAGTTACAGGAATCCACTAAAGATTTTTATTTTGTTTTTGATTTTTTGGGGGGGTCTTTTTATTTTGTTTTCTTTTTTGTTTTTCAGACAGGGTTTCTCTGCAGCTTTGGCAGTCCTGGAACTGGCTCTGTAGACCAGGCTGTCCTTGAACTCACAGAAATCTGCCTGCCTCTGCCTTCTGAGGGCTAGGATTAAAGGCGTGCACCACCACTGCCCAGTTCCACTGAAGATTTTAAAGTAACCCTTTACACATAGAGGGAGATATCCTGTATACAAAAGCAATGCCCAGGGCTTCTAACAGGTCTCTTCATGGAATGTTTTACTCAAATTCCATCTAGTCTGAGTCATGTAGACTTGGGGAACTGCTAGGATCTGACCCACAGACCTGTAGAAAGCAGTTTGAGTTGGTCTTGTGCCATGCAGCTGCTGTAGGACTCTTGCTGTGTGTTCCCATGGGCAGGGTGATGGCTGCTGCTTGCTTGTCTGCCTGCCCTGGTGGCAATGCTAGACTTCTCCCTCAAGTCGCTTGCTCCAGCACATTGCCACTAGGGCTGCAGGTGTCTTGTACCCTCTCTTTACTCCAGGTTTCTTGCTAAGGACCAGTTATGAGAAGCAAACAGTCTCTTGTCTTTCAGGCCTCCAAATACTTCAAAAGCCCTGTGCCTGTGTCACCTTGACCTGGCCCACAGTTGCTCCTGATTATAGCTTATAGTAGCACCTGCCCATGTGCGCCTTCAAGGGACTGCATTTGCTAGGTTTGGCAGAACACGTCTGTAATCCCAGCTCTTGGGAGGATGAGGAGTTCTAGTCCACCCCTGGCTACACAGCAAGTTCAAGGCCAGTCTGGGCTACACTAGACCTGTCCCAACAAAAACCAAAGCAGAACGATAACAATAACAAAAGTCAAATGACTGTATTTTGTCTCATGTGCTCTGCATGGAATGCCACCTGCTGCTGTCCCTAATAATCCTTCGCCCTTTCTTTGGGCACACACAACTTATACCCAGGGCTCAGGATTCTCCCCAGAATGTTCTTCAAATAAATTCCTCTGTTAAAGCACAAAGTACATGGCCCGTATTCTTAAGGTTGTGCAATCCCTCCTGGTGATGGTAATGTGTGCACGCCTTGTGCCTGTGTGAATTCAAGGGTAGCTCTGTTTAGTTCATCTCTGAGTCTGAGTACCCTGTTGACAAAGATGGGACAGGGTACAGATGCTGATTGGGAGAGAATGCCACCAACACAGAGACAGAGCTCCTGATCTGGGACCTCAGTCAGGGGAGTCCCAGGCCAGGGTGGGGTCATGAGAGAAGCACTTTGTTGAGGCATAGGGGCTCTTTAGAACTGAAAAGAGTGAAACAGGACAGGAAGCACTTCTGAGAGTCTTTAGCTCCCAGGATGGTGATGCCAGTCACGTGACCCTTATGGCCTCTACTGCCTGAAATAAAGAAAGATCAAGTAGATTGTCAGTGAAGGGATCCTGTGCTAGCACCACCCACTGTGTCCTGAACACACAGACTTCTAGTCTATAGTCAGATGGCAAGTAGGACCCTACACACACACTATACACACTGAACAAGGGAGCAGTAAGCTGGGGAAAGGATGTTGGGCAGGGGTACCTGGGCGACTCTGAGAAGCTCTTGGATCAAGTCCTCTTTGCCGTCCACGCTGCGAGCCACGACAACATGAGAAGGGACCCGGGCCAGGTGGCACTGCTCGTATTCCTCCACTGGCCTGCGGGTATTGTCAGGGCAGAGCAGCTCGTACTGGTCCCTGTCTGCTTTCTGTGGCAGTACCTCTGAGGAGGGAAAGTTCAGGTGAGCAGAATGAGCTAGGAGCCACACTGACCTCTGCCCACCACCACAGAGCGAGTGGGCTGAAGGGGACAGAATCCTTTCCAAACATGCTTTACACAGGTGAGAGAGCAGAGGACTCAGCCCGGAAAACAGCTGGTTTACACTCTCATTGCAGGTCACCCAGGGTTGGGTACCGCACCTGGCCAAGGCACCCTCCAGCTGCCCATTCCCCAGTAACTCTGCAAATAAAAATGGTGACAGCAAATACACGTTGAGCAATGACGGCCCACACGACTGTACACAGGGCTCATGTCTGCCCAGGCCTCTTTATACCTAAAGAAGGCCAGACATGGAATGATCACATTATAGACGTGAAGAAACAGAATCAGTGTCTCATTGGTGCTGCCATCCTGGGGCAACCAACATCCCTCACAAAAGCAGCCAAGTTCTCCAGAAACAGAGCCTGCTGGGAAAAAAAGCAATGACAGAGTCGATGGTAAAAAGAAGGCTAGGGTCCCAGTTGGGGAACTCTGCAGGTGCAAAGAACAGGTTCCTCTAACGCCATGTTGATTTTCAGTGCAATCATAAATTGAAGTCCTAATCCCCAGTGTCTCCAAGTGTGACGTTACTTTAAAGTGGTCCTTACAAATGTCCACCAGTAAGATGTGATCATACTGGAATAGTTGTATTGGGCTCCTAACCCAATACAACTGGTGTTCCTGTGAAAAGAGGAAATGGGACAGAGGTGTGCATGCAGGGAGTCTGCCATGTAAACATGAAGTCAGACAGTGAAGATGTAAGATGTGTGTGTACAAGCCAAGGAACACCAGTGATGGCCAGCCAGCCAGGAGAGTGGCACAGAAGAGTCTTCGTCATATCCTCAGAAGGAACAAGCCCTGTTGACACCCTGATCTTGACATTCCAGCCTCCAGGAGAAGGACATGACGTGTTTCTATTGCTTAAACCACCTAGTGTGTGGCACTTTGTATTGGCAGGCCTGGAAAATGAACACAGTCTTTGGGACTGATAAAAGTCTTATACCGAAAGAGGAGGAGCTGGCCTGGTAGTGCAGGCCTATCCCAGCTACTCATGAGGCTGAGGTAGGAGGATTGCAAGCTCATGGTCAGCCTGGACAATAAAGTGAGTTCAAGACTAACTCAGCCAACTTAGTGAGGCCATGACTCAAAACGAAGGAAGTAAAAAGAGGGCTGGGAGTACATGGCTCAGTGGATTGGTACTTGCTGGATGTGCAAAGCCCTCATTTCAATCAGTACTGGAAAGGGGGGGCAAGAAGGAGGTAGGGGGTTACCCTCAGATTTTGGAGATCATTATTCTTTTTTATGAACTATCATAAATTCAATATGTCACAGAAAAAACACATGTAAAATCTTTATATTAAAAAAATATTGACTGAATACGGAAACACTCACCTGTAATCACACTACTTAGAAAAGTCCAAAGAGCCAGGTGTGGTGGAACATGCCTTTAAGGCAGAGGCAGGTGGATCGAGGCCAGCTTGGCCTATGAAGCAAGTTCCAGGTCAGCCAGAGCTGTTACACAGAGAAACCCTGTCAAGAAAGAGAAAAAG
>NW_004949122.1:1033341-1036729 GCF_000317375.1 Microtus ochrogaster | reverse complement strand
AGGAAGGAAGGAAGGAAGGAAGGAAGGAAGGAAGAAAGGAAGGAAGGAAGGAAGGAAAGAAGGGAGGAAGAAAGAGAAGAAAAATCCAAGGAAAGAATTTTTATTTTAAAAATTAATTAAGTAACTTTAGACAGGGTCTCACTATATAGCCTTGGCTGGCCTGGAGCTCAATATGTGGATCAGGCTGGCCTCAAATTCACATCATCCTCCTGCTTCTGCTTCCCATGTACCACCTTGCCAGACCATGAATATTCAGTAATTTAGTAACATTAAAATTTAAGTTAAAAGGAAATCCATGTGCTCTAACAACCTCAGGAAGAAAATGCCTTTTGCCTTACTCACTGCCAGGGTGGTGGACCCCGGCTTACCATCGCCAGTCACTTACATCCCACATGGAGGAGTGTTTCAGACAACTCTCCTTGGAAGGCAAGGGGAGGTCTTACTACCGTGGTAAATGACTTTCTGCAAAGGTAAGCCAGAATGGGACAGCCTGCTCCTTCCCAGAGGGAGGGTCTTTTAAATCTCCGCAGTAAGTGCTAGGAGATGCCACCTGCTGGTACAACCATGGTAACACAGGCATCCAAAAGCCACAACGATAATTATTAGAGACATCCTGGTTCTGGAAGATAAAACCCAAAAATGGCCTTAGTCATGAAAATTGTTGATAATAGGACACGCCCCAATTTCAAAAATGCTAACACACCAGTCCAGTGTGCAGCGATGCGAAGGTGAACTGTGAATGGCTGAGCAAACAAGCAAAGGATGCTGACGTCATCACAGGGGAAGGCATCTAGGTTGTAAGCAAGCCCAGGGTAAACTGTGAGGATCTGGAAGCTTCCTGGAAGCGTTTGTTATAAAGCCGAGCTAAGCATTGAGCTAAACATTGAGCGGCATAGTGTGTCTGTATCTGATATTTAATTGGATATAAACCAAGAATCTGTCCAGGCCTAGTGGCTTTTTTTTTTTCTGTAAACCCAGCTACTGTGGAGGTTGAGCAAGAGGGTAGAAAATTTGAGGCCTGCTTGGGCTACAGAATGAGTTGAAGGCCAGCTGGGAAACTTAGTGAGCTCTCGTCTCAAGAGACCAAAAATATTAAATGAAAAGCTAAAGAAGGCTTAGGAATGCAACTCTGTGATGGAGTGCTTGCCTGGCATGCATGAGGCTCTGGGCTCAGTGCACAGAATTTACACACACACGTGAACACATGCGTGCACATGTATGTACACACACACACAAAGTCCAAGAATATGTAACATTAACTTGTCTGAAATTGCTCCTTTGCTTGTTTGAGCTAAATTGCCCAAAATGGTGGAAAGGTTTATTGTGTTATTTTTGTTTTTAAATTAAAAATAAGAAGGGGGTTTGTTTCTCAGGAGTAAAGCATGTGTCTAATGCTTACAAGGCATTTGGTTTAATTCCTGACATTGCAGAAACAACTTCTTTTATTATTGGAAAGTAGCAAATAGCAATCCAAAAATCAGGTTAACTAGATTTATAGAGGTGTCTATAGGTTAGCTGAGAGAGCAGGGGAGGGGTGGGTGCAGGTCCCTGATAGGGAGGTGTTCAGCAGACGTGAGCTAAGAAGAATAAGTGGGGTCCTAAATAATGCAGGAATGGGGGGAATGCTTTCCTAAAGTCCCTTCTGTGGCATTAACCATCTCAATATCACTCTCTTCTAGAAGTGAGACAGATCCGAGCCTTTGGCCAGGCTGGGGCCCGCTTTCCTCTTTGTCCAGCACTTACCAAACACTGTCAGGTGCCTCACGAAGCTCACATCCCCCGCACCATCCTGCAGACATCTGCAAACATGACAGACAAGGTCAGGCACTCTGCCTGGGAACACACCTCACCTGGCTCTTGTGCAACACCTCTTAGGATCTTGTAGGGCCTTGCTCACAGGTTCTCAGGCATCCGTCTGTCTTCAGAGAGGCAATGGCCTTATCTGAAGCTTTTAAAACGTCACAGCCAAGCTGAACCATGAAGCAGGCAGGAGGCCTGGACACCAGCATTGCAGGCAGTTCTGGAGAAGGGTGTCTAGGCAGACAGGACCTTTGCCTGCCTCTCAGAGAGCAGCTCCAAGCCACTGGCTTGGTTTTGGCTTTAAAAGTCATCGGATAGCCCCAAAACCCAGGTAGTCCTGCTCTGGTTCTGGCAGTCACCTTCTCTTACAGAACATGGAAAGCCACAGGCAAAGTATTAAAGCTGGGAAGCGCCTGCGGCCCGTGTCTGCAAATCCCAGTCCCCAGAGATGAGTCTGGACCACCCTCTCCTGGCACTTCGGTTTTCATGAAGAACAGCATGTTATGGTCCCAGCTTTGGGGAGACAGTGAGGTCTCCCACAAAAAAGATTGTTCCTCGGGATGTTTAGGAGCAGGGGTAGGCCATGGGAGGGACTCAGAACATCTGGGTGCCAGGGATTTGTCCTGTTTGATCCTGTGCCTTTGTCTCTCTGTAATGGTTGGTATTATCAAGCTAGGCTGGATCATATAACAAAGGTCATCTGTGAGGCAGTTTCTAGGTTAATTAAGGTGGGAAGACCCACCCTAAACATGGATGGTACGGTTTTATGGGTTGGAGCCTAGCAATGAATAACAAGCAGGAAGTGAGTGGAGCACCAGCCTCCCCTGCTCTGCACGACCAGCTGGCTCATGCTCCTGCTGCCAGGCCTTTCCTGTCACGATGGACTGTATCCTCTCAGACCATGAGCCAAAAATAAAATCTCTCTTTCTTAGGTTGTTTCTTGTCAGGTATTCGGTCACAATTACAAGAACAATAACTCATAGATGCCCAGCTCCAGAGCAAGGGATTCTCACTCACTTGAAGGCCCCAGAGTAGCCGAAGTATGGTTCACTGGAAGAGCAGGCACACTTGTCTGTCCCCTTCCCCGCACACAGTTGGCAAAGGCTGGGAAATGTCTTTCCATCCGCACAGGGGACGCAGCTGCTGGAGAAGAACGTGGCTGCTGCTGCTCAACACAGAGACACGGGCCACAGGGTGTGAGCTGGCTGAAGCCATCGGATTGTACATGTGTGAGAGAGTGTCCTGTCTGTGGATATCCCCCAGGACTACTCCTAGGAAGTGAATATGTGCAGGGAGTCTGCTGTGGGTGGCAGGCAATGCCCAGGCCAGAGCGAATGGATGGATGGATGGATGGATGGATGGATGGATGGATGGATGGATGACCCAGGGGGCATGTGTGTTTGAGAACCATGCATGCTTATGCATGTTCAGGGATCAAGCCTATGAAAATGCTCCCCATCTTGTCTGCTGCAGGGGATAAGAACTGCTGACCCAGCTGGGCGATGGTGGCGCACGCCTTTAATCCCAGCACTCGGGAGGCAGAGGCAGGCGGATCTCTGTGAGTTCGAGACCAGCCTGGTCTACAGAG
>NW_004949122.1:1018849-1033241 GCF_000317375.1 Microtus ochrogaster | reverse complement strand
AAAAAAAAAAAAAAAAAAAAAAGAACTGCTGACCCTTGGGCTGGAGAGATGCCCCACAGCTTAAGAGCACTGGCTGCTGCTCTTCCAAAGGTCCTGAGTTCAATTCCCAGCAACTGTATAGTGACTCTCAACTATCTGTAATGAGATCTGGTACCCTCTTCTGGCCTGCAGGCGGACATGCAGGCAGAATACTGTGTATATAATAAATGAATAGAAATCTTTAAAACAAAAAAGAAAAAGAAGAACTGCTGACCCACATGGAAACAAGATGTGACCAGTTAATTTACCAACACTCCAGGACTGGAGAGATGGCTCAATGGTTAAGAGCACTGACTGCTCTTCCAGAGGACCTGGGTTCAATTCCCAGCACCCACAAGGCAGCTCACAGCTATCTGTAATTCCAGTTCCAAGGGATCCAACACCCTCATACAGGTAAACCAATGTACATGAAATAATAATAAAAAAATTACCAGCCCCCTACAGGGCCAGGCAGAACACTGAAGAAGACAGGAACTCTAGTAGGCCAGTCACCATGCAGTAATAGCTCTTCTTTGCATTAGACAAGAGCCCACCCCACTTACAGTCCTTCTGTATGCAGAGGCTGTGGTGGCTCATGGAATCCCTGATTCGAGGGGAGGACTGGTAAATCCTGCTGGTGAGTCAGCAGAGAAGCAAGCTAGCAGCCACTGCCTATCGCCCAGACAGAAGTCCAGTGGTATCTGTCACCAAGGCAAGAGAACACTCTAGAAAGGTCAAGACGCAAGGCTGTAGTCCTTTATCAGACTGCCAGACCCACACAGTTGCCTGTCCCATCCCTGTCCCTGTTACAACATGAGCACTGCAAAGGTTGACAGCACAAAAAAGGCAGGCCTTCACAGTGTACAGGATCTGGTCACCGTCTTCAAGGGCTGAAAAGGTCTGGGCTCACTGTGGCTCATCCTATCTGCTCAAGAAGCCTGGAGCACTCGGGGGTGTCCTAGCATTAAGCCAGTCATCCTATCCTTGCCCAAGCACTCACATTAATGTATGGAAGCCTGAGGGCCTAGTGATGCTTCTGCGAGCCCCAGAGAACCTTCCGGAAAGGTTTGGAGTGAGGTGACCTTCCTTGGAGTCTTTCAAGGATAGCCTTGCCAAGACAGATTGCTGTGGCTCTTGGGAAGGGGAAACTGACGGCTCAGAGAAACGGAAGCGTTGCTACTGCGAGAATCTCAGCCAGCTCCTGTGAGCTACTGGTGCACACTCTAACTCCGTCTCAGAGAACATAAGACACGTGTGTTTTTCAGTGTCTGAGCCATGGCTAACTTGCCCTATCAACTCAACTGGGTTTGGAATCACCGTGGAAACACACACCTGGGTGTGTCTATGAGGTTGTTTCTAGAAAAGCTTAACTAAAGAGGGAAGATCTACCCTGATCATGGGTGTCACCATTGATGGGATGGGAGCCAGGATAAATAAAAGAAGAAAGCAAGCTGGGGACCAGCAATGCCTCAAGCTGTTGCTGCCTGGCCTTACCCAGCATGATGGACTGTACGCTCAGACTACGAGCCCATAAAGTCCTTCCTTCCTGAAGTTGCTTTTACTTGGTACTTTTATAGCAACAAAACAAATGACTGTGTAACCCCAACATAATCCAGTTAGACCACCCAGTGAGGGCACCTAGCTCCAGATGCCTCACCTGTTTCCAGAGAGCCAGAAGGAAGCAGTTTGCCGAGGGGAATATACCACCCAGCAGACCAGCCCATTCCCGCATGGCAGGACTTCTTGCCCCGGAGCTGGTTCAGTTGAAATCCTGTACCCTTCTTCACCAGGGCCACAGCATAATAATGGGTCTGCAGATCTGCAGGTGAGCAGAGAGAAAGAGAAGCCTAAAGAAAATGCATTGTTACAACTAAACCTTCCAAGGCATTCGTGATGTGGAACTTCAGAGGGACCTGGGCCCCCACACCAGCCTCTAGCAAGAAGGGCAAAAAAAAAAAAAATGGAAAATGCCTTTATCTGACAGGAGAGAACTGATCCCTTTCAAGGCAATAAATTAATATTGCAGATGTTCCCTGAGTTACAAGCTAGACTTGTTAACTTTACTTTATGGTAGGTGCCAATACTAGTAGATCCTTCGGATTTCCAATTTGGTCTTTTAAATGCAAGAAGATCCCTTCTTCAGAAACTGGGCAGAGACTATAAGCCATGGTGTCTGGTCAACCATGTGTTCACGGCAGGAAACAAACACTAGTCCATGGTGCCACCTTGCTAAACTGGATGTTTGCCTGACTCGCTGTATTGAAAGCATCTGGACTTGCAACATTTTGAGTTTATGATGGGTTTGATTTGGGCATAAGTCCATTGTAGGTTAGGGTACCTCCAGGGCCATTTTTCTATGCTCTGTTTTGTTTCTGCCAGTCACCTCAAGCCTGCAGAGCTAGAAGCTTGCCTGCTCCATTACAGGACTTGTGGGTGTTCCAGGGACCACAGGCTTTAGATCCTGGTCGCTGGACTGTTGCTGCTTCTATATGGCCTTTTCTTCATTCTCTGGGTCTCTGCTTACAGCTCAGTCACAAAG
Source organism: Microtus ochrogaster (assembly GCF_000317375.1). Taxonomy (NCBI): domain Eukaryota; kingdom Metazoa; phylum Chordata; class Mammalia; order Rodentia; family Cricetidae; genus Microtus; species Microtus ochrogaster. Next base: position 1,030,684 of record NW_004949122.1, on the reverse strand, counting down.
GTGAAGATGTGAGAGGAAGATGAGGACTGGCCCCAGAATACGTCGGGACCTGCAAGCTAGAAGCGAACTAAGCTGGGCTGTGTTCCCACATACTGATAACAGTAACACACAAGAGTGGAAAGAGGTAACTCTCACCTCATCCACTCCGCCAGAGCTTCTCTGCACACCAGACACAGATCTGTATTGCATAAGACCCATGGGAGGCAGTGTAAGGAAAAGCTTTGTGTGTCCTTAGAAAAGGTCTCTCATTGGCACAGCCCTAGGGATGGGTAACAGGTTCTGGATAACACCCCTCTCGGGATGTGACCATGCCACAGACCACAGAACCAAGGCTGTTCCCACCAGGATTCACAAAAGCCACTGCTTCCTGTGGAGAAACACCACAGCCTTTGTGGGCCAGTGAACAACACTGCCAAGCTGAAGAGCTCCAGAGACTTGGTCCCCTGTAATGTTAGTGTGACGGTTAATTTTTACCATCAACTTTGCTAGCTTTGCAATCACCCAGGAGACACAACTCTGGGGGAGTTTCCAGGGAGGCTGACCTGAGGAGGGAAGACCCTCCCCTTGAATGTGGGTGGCATCATTCCGTGGCCTGGGTCCTGGGGTGAGTAAAACTGGGAAGAAAGTGGGCTGAGCACCAGTCTCTCTCACTGTCCTCCTCTCTCCGCTTCCTGGCTACAGATGCAATGTGGCCAACAGCCTCACGCTCCTTCTGTCATACCCCTCCCACCACGGTGGATTCTATCTTTTCCAACTGTGAGCCAAAATCAGCTGTTTCCTCCTTAAGTTTCTTTGGCCAGGCATTCTGTCACCACAAAAAAGTAACTAACACAGTTGACAAAGTCCCTGCCAACCCCCGTGGCCATCATGTCACACCAGTGACACTGGGCCCCAGCGAGAACACACCGTCTTTTGATCCATAGTATTCTGCCATGATAGGTTTCAGATTGTGGTGGGGCAGGCCAGCCTCAGCCAGCAAAGCTCCATCAATGGTCACAGCATCTGCTTTGTTGGCCTGAAAGAAAAGAGACCAGCCATGCATGAAACTCATCACCCCCAGGGAAGACTCTTCCGGTGTCCTGCCAGAGACTCTGGCTCCATAGAATCTCCCATAGCTCAGGCCTCTTCCTCCTCCTTCCTGCCTACTCCATGAGGCTCTTGAGGGCTGAAAGAAGAAGTTACCACCACATGTAAACTGTTTTGTTTTCCTCCTCAGCCCTCAGCCAACTGACTCTTGGTTCACTAGCCTCATCCTTGGATTGCGAGGTCTGCGAATGTGGGAACACCTGTCTGTTTTGTTCCCTGGTTAATCTCAGCACATACGTGAGCAGCTCGGAGGGCAGGTATCCATATGTGTTCACAGTATGAGACCCGCAGAATGCATCCATCCTTGAGAACTCACCTGGGTCTCAGGGATCGGTCAGCCAAGGGTTCCTTCCTCCCTGCAGGAGGCAGCAACTTCACAAGCTAAGATGAAGTTGAGTCATTTCCTACCCTCAATGCAAACCATTCCTTCTATCCCTTAGTGATTGACATTCCTTTTTCAGCACTGGAATGAACTTAGGACCTCGTACATCTAGACAAGTGCTCTACCCATGAGGAATATTTCCAGCTCTCTTTTACTTCTTAAATCTTCAGACAAGGGTTAACTAAGTTGCTCACACTGGACTTGAACTGACTCTGTAGGCCGGGCAATCCTTAGAACCTCCTCATTAACTACATTCCAGGCCTGGGCCACCAGACTCAGTTTCTAAATTAGCTTTTAAAGTAATCTGGGTTTTTCAGGTTGTAGTTTAGCACAGCCATCCCTCAGTGTCTGAGGGAGATTTCTTTTGACATGCCTGTAAAATATCAACCAAGGCTCGAATCCTTGATAGGAATGGAGCGGAGTTGTGCACACCCCATGCTAATCCTGATATACTTTAACCTGTCTTGAGACTACGGGTAAAACTAACCCAAGGTAGAAGCTGGGTAAACAGTTGTCACACTGTGCTATTCAATGAATGGAAATGAAGAGTGTGTTCATGTTAAATGCAGATGTAATTTTAAAAACCAGTTTTTGATCTGTTGTTGTTTGACTTTACAGATTCCATATTAAAATTATTTTATAATATGTTTTCATATATACGGATGATGGATATGCATATTTGTGTGTATAACTTAGGACGTCACTGAAGACACATATCAAAAGTCAACTCAAATTAACTTGGAAAAAGACACATCTAATATTAAAGGTCAAAGAACAAGGTCACTAAGCTTGTGAACCACTATCAACGCCATCAATGTCAAGATGGAAGTCAAGGGCTTTGGGGATATCCCAGTGGTCAAGACTACTTGTTGCTCTTAAGAAGGACCTGTGTTCTCAGCACCCAGTAATGATTCACAACTACCCATAACCCCAGTTCAGGGGGATCCAACGCCCCCTTCTGGCGTTGGAGGGCACCAGGCACATACATGGTATGCAGACATACAACATACATGCAGGCAAAACACTAATAAAGTAAAGACAAATATATATAAGAAGGGAGGAAGAAAATGGAAAGCAATATGAATGAACTAGACATGAACTCCAACCATCCCCAAGGAATCCAGTTCACAATGGCTTTTCTCTGCTTTCACTCATTTTCCTTTCCTGAGTTCCTCTGCAGATTCCAATAGCAGATGCAAAAAGACATCTGAGATAGTTTAACCTGCTCTGCAATGGCATAGAGACAAATGGCTATGACAAACCCGTCTCTACTTTCCCATTATCTGTTTCTGTTTGTCTCTGTCTCTCTCACACAAACATGTGTGCACATGCACACACACACACACACACACACACACACACGCATGCATGCACATACACAGAGACAAATTTCATAATTTTAAAAAACCAGCTTTTTGCACCTAGAAATGCAAACCCCACCAGCTATGGTGATCCACATCTTAGTTCCAGCACTCGGAAGTCAGGAACAGGAAGTCCATAAGTTCTGGGCCAGCCTGCTTTGTATAGAGAAATTTTCTTATTTATTTTTGAGTTTCTATAGATTCTCTTGGTGTATTAGGTTTTGGTGTGTCGCAGACATGTTGCTAAACTTGAAGCCCATATTAGCTGCTCGATTACGTTTATGACTCTTGCTCCGGGTGAGTACTGATCAGCCGTCGTCTCCCCTGCAATAAAAATTATGGAAAAAGAAAAGGCGTAAACTTTCTTCTGCTGACAGAAGCAACTTACCGAGATGTCCTTGATGCACTCGGGGTATGAGGTTTTCATCACACAGCTAACAGATGGGCCATCTGCATGAAGGACTTTCTTCATATTGTCACTGAAACTGGAGCACTTGGTGGCCTCACGATCTGACACAACACACCACCTTACAGTCCTCTCCGGAACAGCCAGACACAGCCCTAGGGGAGAGATAGTAGAGATGTCAGGGACCCACGGCTCTCACCTTCTTCTGCTGGCAGAAGGGATCGAACACAAGATGAGGAGCTGACTGGCTAAGGGGGCTGGATCCACAGCTCAGAGAGATGGTGCAGTACCTTAGTCCTTCCAGAGAGCTTGAGTTCAGTTCCCAGACCTGAGTCAGACAGCTTATAACCTCCTGTAGCTCCAACACTAGGGAATCTGGCACCCTCTTCTGGCCTCTGTTGTGAGCACTGCACTCACATGTACAACTCACATAATGTGTGTGAGTGTGTATGTGTCTCTGTGTGTGTGTGCAATCAAAAATAAATACTTTAATGCTTAAAAAAATAGAACCGATTGAATGCCATCTACAAACTAAATTGGCTATTTTCCTCATGGGAATTCTCAGGACCCATTTTTTTTTTTTTGCTCTCTCCTTTCCTTTATATTTAAAAAGAAAAAAAAGTTCAAATCTCCAAAAAATATAACCACAGGATTAGCAATATGACACAGAAAGTCCACACCTAAACAGATATTCAAAATTTGACAATGGGGACTAAAAAAAATAAGCACACAAATACCCACGGCAACGCTATTATTTTCAATAACTAAACAGAAAGACCTTCAGAGGAAGAGTGGATGGGTGCTGTCATGTTCTAAAGCCTGAATGAGTCTCAAAAACAGCAAGTAAAAGAACCGAGCAAAAGGGCTCCTGGCAATGTGATTACATCTGCGCAGAATATCTAAACAAAACATGCCTGTAATTCCAGTTCCCTAGAGGCTGAAGCACTCTATCTCAAAATAATTAAACAAACAAAAAACTAAGGGGCTGGAGAGAGGGCTCAGAGGTTAGAGCACTGGCTGCTCTTGCAGAGGACCCAGGTTTGGTTTCCAGCACCCACATGGTGGCTCACAACTGTTTGTAACTGCTTGTGGTATTTTGAATGTAATTGGCCAACCATAAGCTCATGGGGAGTGCTGCTATTAAAAGATGTGTCTTCGCTGGAGTGTGGCCTTGATGGAGGAAGCATGTCGCTGTGGAGGTGGATTTTAAGGTCCCATAGATGTTTAAGCCACATCCAGTATCTCAGACCACTTCCTGTTGCCTGCTGGTCAAGATGTAAGAACGCTCAGTTCCTTCTCTAGTACCATGTCGGCCTGCATGCTGCCTTGCTTTCTGCCATTACGATAATGGACTAACCTCTGAACTGCAAGTGAGACTTCACAATTAAATGTTTTCCTTTATAAGAGTTGCTATGGTCATGGTGTCACTTCACAGCAATAGAAGCCCTAAGACACTCTAGCTCCAAGTGATCTGATACCTTCTTCTGACCTCCCTAAGGCTCCAGGTACACACATGGTCCATAGCTGTACATGAAAAAAACACACACAGAGACACAGAGACACAGACACACATATAAAGTAAATACATCTTTTTAAAAAAAACTAAACTAAAAACAAAGCCAGGGTGTAGCTAAGTTGGTAGAATGCTTGCACAGCATGCAAGAAACCTTGGGTTTGATCTCCAGCACCACATGAACTAGACATGGTGGTGCATGTGTATAATACAAGCTCTTCAGGTGGAGGCAGATAGCTCAGCTACATATTGAGGTCAGCCTGGACTGCATGAGATCCTGTCTCAAAAAGATAATTCTTTCTAAAGAAAGAAAATTGCTCATTCCCATGTGCTGAGGGGAGAAAGAAACCATTGCTGTTCACTCAATAGGGGCCAAGTTCTCTTCTGAAGTGATGAAAATAGTGCTGGTTAGTTTTTCATTGCCAACTTGATAAAACTTGGGAAGAGAGATCCCAAGTTGAAGAATTGCCGAGATCAGATTGGGGCAAGTCTGTGAGAGATTGTCTTGATTCATGACATACATGGGAGGGTTCAGTCCACAGTGGGCAGCACCATTCCTAGGCAGATGGACATGGGTTGTATTAGAGAGCTAGCTGATAGAACTGGAAAGATGGCTCAGTAGTTAAAGGAACTTGCTCCTCTTTCAGAGCTAGTGTTGGGTTCCCAGCATCCATACCAGGCATCTGACTCTGTCTCCAGTTCTAAAGGATCTGATGCTCTCTTCTGGCCCCAAGGGGCACTGCACACAACTGGTGCACATAATGACAAACACACTCACACACATACACACATGACACACATAAATCACACACATGATGTGGGATTTCTCTCTGTATGCTTGAATACCATTAATGAATAAAGAAACTGCCGTGACCTGCTGATAGGGCAGAACTTAGGTACGTGGGGAAGACGGAACTGAATTCTGGGAACAAAGCTGCTTTGGTCTCAAAGCAGGGTAGGCTCAGAGCAAGGCCACTATTGCCTTTGAACAGGACTATTGCCATGTGACAAAGACTTCATCATGCACCTGGCCTAAGCACTGCCATATTGACATCAGACTCCATTTTACCTTCAGGGTGAAATAGAGTTCAGGTTCCCAAGCCCTAGGGGAGCTGGAAACCTTCCAATAGCTGACCCACCCTCCTCCCTAAGCCATAGAAGCAGCCGTTATGCATCTTTAGCTCTCTAGGAACAATATGGTTGCTCCTGACCCCAGAAGGAACAAACGAATCTGATTGGTTGGACTGAAAGATTTGCATTGGATGTCGGGTGACAGTGATGGAGCTCTCAAGGAAGCTCCTAATCTCTAAATCCTGATTGGTAAAAATTGTAACCTGTAACTTGGAAGCAAATGTGTTGTGGGTTTTGTGCTTATAACCCCTGCTTCTGCCCCTGTTCGGAGCTGCCAGGAGAAACGAGGCTCCTGAGTCCTCGTCCTGCAGCCCTGATCGTCAGTGACCACTTATGTGGTGAGTTAGTAAAGTCTTTGGCACGCATAAGTGCTGTCCCTCTCCTTCCTCATGGGGCACAACGGGCTAGGTGGACAGTCACTTTAGGACTGGGAGTTGTGCTGAGCCAAGTCTAAACCACAGCAAGATCATCATAACCTCAATGTCAAGCTGTTGCTTGATAATCCTCAACTGCCACTATTCCAGGACACTGTCGCATTGAAATGCTGCCTGACTGCCTACATAGAAGTGTGTGCGCGCACACACACACACAGCTTCTTAGACTACCTCTGTGCAGACAGTTTCTATCGTCTTGCCCACCCTGGCTGTACCGCGGTATAGCTAATAAACTCTACTTCTCCTTTCTTCTGTCTTTGGTAAACTCATTCGCAGCCTGTGCATTACTGGCTTGACAAATAGAAATGTGTTTAAGAGACTGTATACAAACAAGCTAAGGGTGGGTGGAGTCTGCTGACAGAGACAGGTGTATTGTGAACAGCATTCCACCACTGGCCACCTGACAAAAGCAAAAAAGAGGCAGTCTGAGCACTCTGTGACTCATTCAGACTGAAGGAAAGGGCTGCGGGTGGCCTTCCACTCACTCACTGAATGCAGAAAGTTCTTGGGCAAGGCTTAGGATATGTGTCCTTTCTGTCATCTGCCCCTGGGTAAGCTGTTTTGGTTGCTTTTTGTCACTTGTTGGACTGGAACACTGCATTTTGAGGAACACAGACTCCAGCCCCTGATCTGGTGGCCTGGAGAAAGGTCATGAGGGAATGGGATCTAAAGGGACATCTCTAGCCTCTCATATGTAAACACAAAGCCTTTTAGGAAAACGAGCCCTTTTGGTCAGTGCCAACATTGCCAGGAGATGAGGCAGGAAGAACAATGAACACAACTCCTGTTTAGGAGAATTCGGAAAGAGACTGCGCAGCTGCATTCTGGGAGAGACTGACTCCATTGCTGCTACCTCTTCTCCATGCTTGGCTCTGTTTACCCTCCACCTCAAGCAAGATGTCTACCCTAGATATCATTTACCACAGCCTCAGACCAGGCAAAGCTAAGGGGAGGATGATCCAATCATGGATGAGCCAGGGAGGGCTCTTTGCACACGAGTCCTTCCCTGGAGGAAAGAGCCCACTTTCCCAACCCAAGAAAGGGCCTCCGGCATTTATGTGTTTAGAATTATGCCTGCCTCTAGCCACATTACCTCATTTTTCCAGCAACTATTTTTGGGGGGGGGGGGGGTAAACACAACATTTAAAAAGTATCTATATCATCTGGATGCCGTGTGTGGAGGTCAGAGGACAGTTTTCAGGAGTTGGTTCCCTCCAACCATATGGGTTCTGGGGATCTTATGTGATCAGTCATGCATGGTATTGCTGCCTTTTGCCGCTGAAGCAGTAAACCGGAGTTTTACACAACGAAATCAGCTTAGAGAGGGCAAAGGGCAGCCCCGGGGGTTACACAGCAGTACGTGGCAGGTGCATTCCAATCCCGAGTCTGTCAGGCCACAAAACAGGGTCCCCCCGAGGTGGCTGGCCAGCTAGAGACACCTGGTCCCCTCCCCCATAGAACCTGGGAGAGCCGGCACCCCGCCTGGCTCTCAGCACACTCACCTAGGGTCCCCGCGCATAGGAGGGCGCAGACAACCAACCTCATTCTCAACTGTGTCTTGGTTGCGCTTTCCCCAGCCTAGGTGCGCTTTCCCCAGAAGGCAGAAGGTTGACTGACGAATCTGCCTACTGGGAAAGGTTCTTCAGTCCCAGTCCGGGCTGATCGCCACCGCCACACCCTCCAACCCTTCCTTATCTAGCCAAGCAGAAACCCAGGCTGCTGGGGACCGCTAGCCTGGGTCCCTGGGTGAAAACAGTGGTTCTCAGGGAAAGTTGGTGTGCCCATGTATGCGACCTTAACACAATTTTCTTTCGGGAATTCTCACTTCTCCCTAAGGACTCTGGGTTGATCAAGCAGTGGTCCTCCTGCTGTTTTGCCACCCAGCGCCAGAGGCGCTGTCCTTTCTGTGACACAGTCCGCAGTCCGTAGTTCGCCTCTTCCCACTGTCCCACCACACATGCCGGTAGTGTTGTCCCGGTTGGTTGAGGCCTGGGTCAGGCACAACTCCGACCCTCAGTGTTTCTTGCCTTCACAGAAGCATCCCTGTCCGCAAGGTATGATCTCTGCCTAGGAAAAAAAAATCTGATAATTTTAAATAAAACTTTAAGAACTTCGAATTAGCTGGGCAGTGGTGGCATATGCCTTTGATCCCAGCACTCTGGAGGCAGAGGCTGGAAGATCTCTGTGAGTTCGAGGCCAGCCTGGAATACAGAACGAGTTCCAGGACAGCCAGAGTTGTTTCACAGAAAAACCCTGTCTCAAAACACCAGAAAACAAACAAACAAACAAACAAACAAACAGTCTTTTAATTAAAATATAGTAGGTCTACAAGGAATCCTGCAAGCACAGCAGAATTAGTTATTACTGAGAAGCTTTCCGCAGAACCAGCCCCACGTTAGGAGTTCGACTCCCTGTGGAGCATCTCCTACCTGGACTTGTAACAGAAACTAAAGTTTCTGAACTCTGTAGAAATGAAATCACACAATGCAAAAAGTCTGGCTTCTTTCACTCAGGGTTAAACTGGTGCGATTCACCTACGCAGAGGTGTGTAGCTAGCTGTCGGCCAGTTCTCTGAGTGGCATATTGTTCCATACTGTGTGATTGGAGAATACTCCATCTCTCACCCTGATAGTTGTAGTACCGGGTTTCAATTCTTACAGATAGTGCCGCCAGAAACAAAATTTTAATTTCATTTTATATGTGCAGCTAGGATCTGAAAACAAAAAAACAAAGCAAAACCAGAGCCTGGTGTGAAAGCGCCTGCCTGAAATCCCAGCGTTTATAAAGTGGAGGCAGTGGGATTAGGGGACCAAGGTTTCAGCTACAAATCGTATTGGAGGCCGGACTAGGCTAGAGACCTTGTCTCAAAAAACAACCAAATAGGGCTGGAGAGATGACTCAGTGGTTAAGAAATCGGCTTTTCCAGAGGATCAGAGTTTTCAATTCCAGCATCCACGTCAGAGAGCTCAACTACCTGCAGCTCCAGCAACAGGGGGAATCCGACACCTCTGGCCTCCGTGGGTGCTCACACTTGTGTGCATATGCAGATAATTAAAAGTAAAAGAAATCTTAAAAAAAATAAATAAAAGACTCATCAGAAAACCTCACAGTCTTTGCGCATTGAGTTTGAACCTGGTGATTTTGCTAAGTTATTTTGTTTCTTTTTCTTTTTTTTTTTTTTTTTTTTTTTGGTTTTTGGAGACAGGGTTTCTCTGTGGTTTTGGAGCCTGTCCTGGAATTAGCTCTTGTAGACCAGGCTGGACTTGAACTCACAGAGAGCTAAGTTATTTTGTTAAATCTAAGTTTCTTCTCGGTGCTTTTAAGATATACATTCTTATATCTTTTATTGAATACAACCAAAACGAAAACACCTCTTAGAGAGAGAGAGAGAGAGAGAGAGAGAGAGAGAGAGAGAGAGAGAGAGAGAGAGAATCTTGCAGTTTCTCTTCATTCTCATATCTGTGTGTCTTGTGCTTTAACATTGCAAGGACTTCTGAACTGAAAAATGTTACCTCTGCTTCTCTGGAAAAGGTTACATAAGAATAGCAATTCCCTTTTCCTTAAATGTGCATAAGGCATCAGGGATGACATCCCCTGAGTTTAGAGCCTTGTTTGTTTTCAGTGACACACTAAGCTCTGTCCCCTCCCCTCCTCTCTCTGGGGTACCCTGGATTAAACCCAGGGCTTTAGACCTGCTAGGCAAGAGCTGCACCAAAGAATAATTGGTCAGTCCTTCACTTCTGCTCGGAGACATGATCGCACTATGAAACCCAAACTAGCCTCACATTCATAATCCTCCTGTCTCAAGATCCCCAGCAGCTAAGATTAGAGATGTGCATCGCCACACCCAGATTGATTTTTATAGCTATAGAAATAGTCATACTTTTCTAATATTTTAAATATGAGTATAGGGAAGTATTGTCTTTTATTTATTGTGTTTGAGCGTTTTGGCTGTCTGAATGTCTATGCACCACATGCGTACCTGTGGAGACCACGGGATCCTGAAGTTACCAATGGATATTAGCCACTTTGAGCGCTAGGAATCAAGCCTGAGTCCTCGGGAAGAACGACCAGTGTCCTTACTGCTAAGCCAACACTTCAGCCAAATATCATCTTTTAAGAAATTCCTGTAGAGGCTGAAAGATGGCTCAGTCAGCTGAGCGCTTACTGTGCATATATGAGGACTTGAGTTCAGATTCTGACATCCGATTTCAAAACCCAAGCAAAGGGGCTGGAGAGGTGGATCAGAGGTTACAAACACTGGCTGTTCTTCCAGAGGACTCAAGTTTGATTCCCAGCACCCCCATGGGAAGTTAGAAATGGAGATTTAAAAACACAAAATTCTCTTTAGCTGGGCGTGGTGATGCACACCTTTAATCCCAGCACGGGGAGGCGTGTTTCTGAGTTCAAGGTCAACCTGGTCTACATAGTTCCAAGACAGACAAAGCTCCTACAATCACATAGTGTACAACTCAAACAGGCACACACATACATGTAAATAACAGCTCCCACATACAAACTTCTGGCTTTGTTGATTTTTCTGTATTGTACACTCATGTTATTGCATTGATTTTTGCTCTATTGACTATCTTTGGATTTTATCCTTTCTCTAGCTTTTTTTTTTCTTTTTTTGGTCAGGTGACAGGGTCTTGCTATGCACTCAGTCTAGCCTGGAACTTTCTGTTCTCCCAATTTAACCATGAACATTTGAAAAAGAAACCTTCACCATTCTAATCCTGGGTTAGGCTATGGTGCCTGGTAATGATATCTGATATAGGACTCAAGCATTTATCAAACAGGTGAATAGATGCACAGAAATGTCCAGAAAGTAGATTGAGCAATCTCTTCTGCGGGCCTGTAAGCAAAAAACATTTGGGTCCAGGGGTGACCATTCTTCCTGGAGTTAATGATCCACCTAAAGCTAATACACCCCAAATCCATAAGGGTCAAAGTACCTACTGGCCTGAGTGGAATGTGCTCTGAAAATGTCTCGTGTCCAGGGACAAGCTCATGTAGTAAAGAAAGGACATCCAAAGGGCTAAAGTCATGGGCACAGGCTGTCAGTCACCAGATGGAAGGTTAGAAAAGCTGGACAGCATGGCTTGAGTCTGTAATTGCAGTGCTTGGGAGGCAAGAGAATCAGGAGGGTTTTTTTTGTTTTGTTTTGCTTTTTTTTTTTTTTTGAGACAGGGTTTCTCTGTGGTTTTGGAGCCTGTCCTGGAACTAGCTCTTGTAGCCCAGGCTGGCCTATGAACTCACAGAGACCTGCCTGTCTCTGCCTCCCAAGTGCTGGCATTAAAGGCGTGCGCCACCACCGCCCAGGTGAGAATCAGGAGTCCAAAGGCAGCCTAGCTACACAGTAAGTTTGAGGCCAACCTTGGCTACATGAGACTCTCTAAAAAAAACACCAAACCAAACCAAAATCTGAAAGGTTAAAAGAAGAAACAGTTTTGAAAATTTTTGATCTTTGGGCATGTGTTGTTTCTGTGTACCAGACACTATGCTATGTGTTTTCTTTCTTT
>NW_004949122.1:1017650-1018512 GCF_000317375.1 Microtus ochrogaster | reverse complement strand
ACACCACCGCCTGGCGCTTTGTGTTTTCTTAATGCTAATTTTTGATAAGTTCCCAAGAAGTATTTGACATTTCTTTTTTGCATCCAGGAGGAAAGGGAAGCAGAGCAGTTAAGTGATTTGTCCAAGGTTCAATGAGTAGTATGTCCCTGCTTCCACAGTTCATGTATTTGCACCTGTGCTTGAGTATTTGTCGCAGGAATAGTTTTACACCCTAACCCTAACTCTAAGCCTAAAGGAAACTTGTTTCTCAAATTCCTGAGGAATACTGGCTTTTATCCAATCTCCACAAATCTATCGTTCAGTTTGATTTAGACCAAGATTGTCATTTTTGAACACATGCACTCCCTGAGAGCTAACAGTAACTAATTCAGAATAGGTTATGTTGGCACCAGCTGCCATAAGACTTGCCTTAGCCTCAGTGGTTTAATGGAGCAATTGACTTTTTACTGGCATATAGATCAGCTGGCAGCCATGGTGGTGATTCTTGGGGGTGGTATCCTTTCAGTCACCCAGAGATCTACACTCAGAAGTATGACATTAAAAAAATAGTGTATGTGTGTGTTTGTGTGTGTGTGTGTATGTAGCCAATTTGTAAGAGTTGGTTCTCTCCCTCCAACATATGAGTCTGGGGATTGAACTCAGATTATCAAGCTTGGAGACAACTTGCCCTTATCTATTGAGCCACATCACTAGTCCCAGCTCTTCCATTTTTAACATGTATCAGTGTGTTATCTAGAGTAAGAAAAAATGTGGGAGACAGTGCAAGAGGTTTTCACGGAGCTGGAAATGATATACACGATTCCTATACATGTTCTATTGGCCATAATTCAGTCATACAGCTTTCATTCAAATTGGTTTTCAA
>NW_004949122.1:999324-1017465 GCF_000317375.1 Microtus ochrogaster | reverse complement strand
GGTTTCAACCTGTATGTTGTGACCCCTTTGGGGGTCAAACAATCCTTTCACAGGGATCACATAGCAGATATATCTACATATCAGATATTTACATTATGATTCATAACAGTAGCAAAATTATAGTTATGAAATAGCAACGGAAATACTGTTATGGTTGGCGGATCATCACAGTATGAGGAACTGTATTAAAGAGTTGCAGCATTAGGAAGGTTGAGAACCACCGACTGGGATGTAAAGTGGACTCATTGCTTATTACCATCCAAAGCCCTCGCTAGCTCACTTAGGAGTAAGTTCCTCAGTCCCCTTTTCCAGCCACATCTGTGATCCTTAGAAATGGAATCCCTGGCTGACAACCTCTTTCCAGCCCAGTACAATGTTATGTAATGAAGGCTGATGTGCAGTGATTTCCTCTGCATTGAAACAGTCATCATGTAAGACACAGGATGTTCATGAAACTTAGGAGACTCAGAAAATGTAGAAGACTCACAAGGACCCTCCACATGATAAAATAAGCAGCCAGCATCTGCTAGGAAGGAAGAGACTCTTTGTAGTTGCTCGCAAGTTGGACAGTCATCACAATGGTGGGGGTGGGTCTTTCAGCGGCACAACTCCCTATGAGTTGACTGTCTGTTATCCTGCAAATAACCCCAAGTTTACCAGGCTAACTGCATTTATTTCCTTGGTTACCGCTTTCTAGGACAGTCTTTTCCTTTTTCACATTTCTCTGGGATTAGTAACATAAATAGTTTTAGTTCAGGTCTCTACATATTAAAAAAAAAAAAACAGAAAAAAAAAACCAGTAACTTTTTTTTTTTTTAAAGATATGGTCTCACTAAGCCCAGGCTGCCTATGTGGGCCAGGATGATACTGAATTTCTGCTCCTCCTTCCTCCACCTCCAAGTGCTAGGATTGTGGGTGTATCCCACCACAGAGGATATGCAATGCTTTGAATTGAATCTGGGCTTTGCACATGCTAGGTTACCAACTGGGTATACCCCTAGACTCCAAACACACTTTTTACACAAGATTTGTTTGTTTGCTTTGGTTTTTGATACAGGATTTCCCTGCATAGCCCTGGTTGTCCTGTACAGTCACTCCATAGACTAGGCTGGTCTCCAACTCTAATGATCTGCCTTCCTCTGCTTCCCAAGTGCTGGAATTAAATGTGTACACCACCATGAGATCTTTCTAATGGTTAATTTGATAAGTAAAAGACCATAGGTTTTTAAATTTTATTTATCTATTTATTTATTATACACGTGCCAGAAAAGGGCGCCAGATCTCATTACAGATGGTTGTGAGCCACCATGTGGTTGCTAAGAATTCAACTCAGGACCTCTGGAAGAGCAGCCAGTGCTCTTAACCTCTGAGCCATCTCTCCAACCCGACCATAGTGGGTTTTTTTTTGTTTTTGTTTTTAATGGGGAAATGAAACAGGAAGAGGAAAGACATCCAACAATGTGTTAATAAGTCAGTTACCACTGCTAAGACTGAGGCTTAATTCCACTGGGGAAAGTCTAGGGACCAGAATAAGTAGTCCCATTCAAGGGGCACACAAATGAAGGTTTTCTACACCACCCTGCCTGCTATTTTCCATGGGTCATACATCTTCCCGACATCTGCTTTATTGTGCAGGCAGCACAGCAGACTCCTCATGCCAGGGAACACCTTCATGCAAAGAAACACTTGCTGGCTGGCGGAAATTCCCTGAGGTGTGTCAGAGGCATGTGGGAGTCCAAATGAGAAACGCCTCCCATGGTCTTGGGCATTTGAACAATTAGTCCCCAGTTGGCCGCTGTGATGACTAGTTTTATGTCTTGTTGAGACAAATCAGAGTCCTTTGGGAAAAAAGAAACTTTAGTTAGGAAATGCCATCACTAGATTTGCTTGTGGCCCGTGTTCTTGATTGATGTGGAGGGCCTAGCTCACTGTGGGCTGGTGGTCCTGGGTGCTGTATGAAAACAGACCAAGCAAGCCACAAGCTGTAAGCCAGTAAGCAGCACCTTTCCATGGCCTCTGCATCAATTCCTGCCTCCAGGTTCCTGCCTTGAATTTTTGGCCTGATTTTCCTGAATGACGGGCTACAAACTGTATGATTACATAAAACTCTTATTCTTAGAGTTACTTTTGGTTACGGTGTTTTATCACAGCAATAGGAACCCTGAAACACTGGTGCTGATGCAGGAGGTTTAAGAGGTGCACAGTTGAGGGCTGTAGTGACCAAGGCTTTTCCTGAGGCCCTGACAGAGAAGGAACATGCTTGGCAGACTCAGTAATGCCCTGGGGCCAGGGCTATGAGGGACCTGTGGCTTCAGTTCCTGAACCCACCTCTTCCCATCTGAGGGACTATGGTTATCAGTCCAAGGCCACTGTGTACCTGTTTGTTATGTTCTTGAGATACCCTGTTCCCCTTGGGTAACACTGATTAGCTTTCTGTTGACTTTGTCCCGTTTCTCTCCTGGAAATAGTATATAAGATGCTGCACTTTTTAATAAGCTTTCTTGGCATGAGACACAGCTTGAGAGACCTCCTAACCCACAATTTTCTATCTTCTTTATCTTCTCATCGAATGGCCACCTCGCACTTAGGACCCTATCACTGAGGAAGGACGTGCTAGCCCAGGTCAGGGCAGTCATTCTTGGGCAAAGGGCATCACTGGAGGCTGGATTTTAGGAATAAAAAGACTTGCCTACTAAAAAAAAAAAAAAGAAAATTCAGGAAGTAATCGACTTGCTCAAAGTCACCCAAGGAATAAGTCAGCCCTGGAACTCAAGACTTCTTGACTAAATTGGGTGCTGTTTATACACAGGGCTGCTGTGCACTAAAAGTACAATAAGCCCCAGAGAGAGCAGCACGAACATTTCAGATGGGAGCAAAGATTTTAGTTTTAGATGCTCGCTCTTCTTTCTTGCAATGTTCTGAATGCAAATTTTGACTCTAGAATCCAAATGAACATATTGTTAGCATATTGATGTTATCCTGCTCAACTGTCAGTATTTGCCCTGGAGAGTAGCCGGCTCACCTAAGGAAGTTTCTTCCAGCAGGGACTATCTACAGTGCTCACTTAGAGCTAAAGGGGCCTCACTATCCCCTCACTGGCCTCAAATGTTTACTATTCTATGCTTTAGTGTTTCAACTCAACAGCACCAGAAGCTTAAAAAGGGGGGACTTGTGTTGTGGGGTACTCAGTTTTAAGACCGTGTCTTTGACACCTGGTAGACTTCTTTCCAGAATAATCTGCTGAAGAATTTACACACAAAAATTTCCATATACATCAAGGAATTAATTCACCCTCACGGTTGTCTCCTGGTCCCACACCAAATCAATTATTCACGCTTAGTTCCGGAAATCGCTGATTTAAAAGCCATGTAGAATGGCCGCTGAAAGGTGAGATTGTGAGACCCTCCTACCAAGGGGAGATCTAGGTCCAGCCATTAGGAGCTGGGAGATCTTGGCAAATGATTTACTGTAGTCTGGGCTTTAGCTAAAAGGTGGAGACAATAATGGGCCCCACCTTATTGGTGGGATCATGGCATTGGTGTGAACGCTGATAAATTATTGAAAGTAAAAACCCTTGAACAATCTTTGCCACTGGGGTAGGCAGAGATTTCTTTAATGTGCCCCCTGTGATGCTCTGCCCTGGAGAACCTAAGAACATGGTGAGCTGGCCCTCCTCTGTTCAGGGGGGCACAGTTGCTTTTAAGACAGGATGATTTTCTGGGAGGAGTCAGTTTAACCACAACAGCCCCTTTAAAGGCAGAGCGCATTCTTCTGCTGCTGGCCTAGGAGGAAATCAGATTCCCAGCCTGAGAAAGACTTGAAGTCTGCTGGTAGCTTTGAAGATGCCTAAGGCAAATGAGAAGGAATGCTGGGAGTTCTCAGAGGCTAATGGAGACCCAGACTGAACTGCCAGCAAAGAAATAGAAATCTCAGCCCTATAGCAGCAAGGAACTAAATTGGGCCAGCATCATGGATTAGCTTAGAAGCCAATTCTTCCCAGAACCTCTAGATAAGTGCCTGGCTGGCTGACATCTCAATTTCAGTCTTGTGGGACTGTGAGCCAAGAGACCTGGACTGTAGCGCTATGACACAGTGAATGGGTGTGGACCTACGTCACCACGCAGGAAGCAGTCATGTGGCAATCAAAGACTGACATAATTACAACGACGTTTTTAATAAGCAATCACTATCATTTACATTTATTATTAAACACCTTATACAAATGACACAGTGCATGAGGGGCTTGGAACACAAGGTTGGACAAGTTATGGGAGAGCCGGGTTAGTGTATGGCCAGGAAGATTAGTCTTTAGCTTTTTTTTTTTTTTTTTTTTTTTGGTTTTTCGAGACAGGGTTTCTCTGTGGCTTTGGAGCCTGTCCTGGAACTCACTCTGTAGACCAGGCTGGTCTCGAACTCACAGAGATCTGCCTGCCTCTGCCTCCCGAGTGCTGGGATTAAAGGCGTGCGCCACCATCGCCCGGCTAGTCTTTAGCTTTTATGTGAACTTCAGAATCTACGAAGAACTGCTGTTAGATCTTACACATACTCATTATACTCATTCCTTCTTTACTTTCACTTCTTTTATTATAAATGCTCGTTTTGTAGGATAACTTTTATTTATTCTTTGACAATTTCATACGTATACACAAAGTATAAGCACCTTAAATTTTTTTTTTTTACTTTTAACCAGTGGGTAGGCTGTGTTTAATCACCAACAGTAATCTTTAGCCATGAAAGAATGGGAAATTGGATTTATCGACTTTTTGTTTTTCTGTGTATGACCATTAGGCTGTCTGCAATGCTCCTGGCACGTGTTCACAGGGGTGTAAGTTATATGATGGGGGTGCCTGTCTCTGACAAAGGATCCATAAAACCCTTTATCGCTAGGATCCACCACCTGGTGTTTTCAACTGCCCTGAGCAAAGAACAATTCCCAGTTTAATCAAACTGGAATACAAAAGGAGCAGTGGGGTCTCAGTGTGAGATCCCTTGAAGTTATTCCAAGGGAAAGGGACCTTTTGTTACAGAGTCAGCTCATTTGAGAGTTCACTGGCCTGTGCCACTTCTCCAGCTGGCAGCCCAGCAGGGACTTTCTGATGCTTTTCTAGACTTGAAAGCCAGTTTTTGGTGGGAAGAACAGTGACCGTTGTCATTTGGGGGGATAGTGGGGGCAAAAGAGAGACTGGGGAAGAGTTAAGGCAGCATTTGATGACTTTTATTTAAGTGTGCACCGACTTCATGTTTTTCTCTCTCTGCTTTGTGATAAGATTAGCAGATGTTTGTGTAGTTAACTGAGGTAGTTGTGACAATATTGTTGGGTTTTAATTTAACATTCATTTTATAGGATTTTAAATTGGCTCTGAGTAGATGGTGGGAGCTATTTGTTGCCCAAAGACATTCTGAAGCAGCTAGTCCCTTTCTTGAGTTGAGAACGGTTTCTTCCCACTGTGACCCCCTCCAGCGGAAAGAGATGAAAAATTCTAAAAGCCATTACAGTTTCCAGATCCATCTGATGGAAGTCTTGGATGTGAAACTGATAAGGATCTCAAAGTCATGAGGTCTATGTCAACAAAACTGCCTGGGTCGGCAGGATACCCATGACTCCAGCATGGGAGAGCAACACTTGAGATGATCTCCATGTCAACCCCAGTTGAGATCTTCTTCAGATCAACACTGGGGCAGCGGGAGTTGCCTCAAAACCATCCTCTACCACTTCCTGGCAATGGGACCTGAAGTGAAGTGCCTGGCCTCCTAAGTCCTGATTTCCTCATCTAAGAATGAGGAGAAGGTAGTCTTTGGTAGGCTGGGAGGATTAAAAGGAACAGCAGGAAGAGCCGGTATAAACTGATTCTGCAACTTCTTCCCTGATACCAGTCACTGCAGGAACCAATGTGGGCAGATGCTGGTGAGCCTGCAGGTAGCAGGGTAGGTGGAGTTGCTTAACTCCAGACCTCATAACCAACCACCCACTTGTCCCCCAAACCTCCTGCAAGTCTTTCAATTTCTAATAAATGGCATCTCTATCCTGTTAGCTCTCAAACTAGGATTCAACCCGGGGACAAAAGGTTGAGATGCCTGTTTTGAGGTGCCGATTAACATAGCAATGTGGACTCTGGTGTCTCCTCGAGTTTCTACCTCTTACCCAGTCCTGGGTCCTCAGAACTTCTTACCCCACCCTCCACTCTCAACCTTTCCAGCCCCTGAGCTTTACTGCCATTCCTCCAGCTGCTCTTCTTTCTACAACCCAGCCATTCTGGCAACACTGCCCTTTTTACCTCTTGGTGCTCTTGGCCTCCTGGCCTCTTAGGCCAGCCTGTGTCCTCTCTCTTCTCTTTGTCTCTCATTTCCCCTCCCCAAAGTCTGGTTCATTCTGGACTCTCCCAGAGGCCTCTGCCTGTGTTCTCCCATATATCTGTGTTAAAAGTCTCAGTCCCTTAGGAACAACCATGTCCTCCATTTATTTATTTATCTGTTTGTTTGTTTACATTCACATCCATCCTTCCAGTTGTGATGACCAAAACTTAATTGTTATTCCTGACTTTTATCACCCTCTGACCCCCTTCATCTTCATCACGTTCTGATCCTGTTCATCCTGTCAGGAAATTCCTTTGACTCTAGCTTCTGAGTATGGTTAGAATCTAACCGCTTCCGACACCTCTGTTGTTAACCAGTGCCTGTGTCCTTTCAATGCAGAGATCAGGGTGACTTTGTTGGAATACAAATCAGCTCAAATCTCTCTGACTCAAAACTTTCCAGCGGTCTCCCTATCCCCGTGCAAAATGGCACCAAATGGCATCATGGAGGGCGGTGATGTGGGTGGTGGAAGAATTCACCAAAGCAAGAGCAGACAAAGAGAGGCTGTGTTGAACTCCGCTGCAGGAATGCAGGGGACAAGCTCCCAGTGTGCTGCTAGGAGGGGCTGGCAGGGCATCTGGAACAGTGGAGGGGATTGTCTTCTGGGCCCTTTGTAAAGGCTGTGTATATGGCAGACCTGTGATATCTCATTATCGTTGTGCAGTAATTTGTTTCGCTTGAGGTTCCTCATTAGTGTAAGAGGTCATGGGTCATTAGCATTCCAGATGTCTGGGTAAGACATGATGGATCAGGATCATGGTTATGATTTGATGTTCAAATGTAGGCATTTTGTTGTTATTTTGAGCCTTTTTTACCCTATACCTATCTCAATAAATCCAAGGCCCCATAATGGTCTATAATGGTGACTTAGGCCTTGTATACAGATCTGAGCCTGTCTGTAATAAGCCCTTTTAAGTCAGTGACATCATGGGACACATATCTACTTTGCCTGAGAGTCTGTCCACTTGTCCTCAGGGGAGGAAGCAGCACCTAATAAACATTCTGTTTCTCTTTCCTTGGAGATCGGTGCCTATGCAAACCAAAAGCTTGATCCAACAGGCAGTCTCCACACTCATACTTATGAATTCCCCATTTTTCCTGGATGCCCCTCATTACTTGGTATTATTATTACTGCAATTTAAAAACCATTAGATGAAGATGATACCACCTTATAATTAATTACTTACAACTGACTAGTTGGTCTGTAGCTTTGGCTCTTTGTGTGTGTGTGTGTGTGTGTGTGTGTGTGTGTATGTGTATGTGTGTGCACACATGTGTGTGTATGTGTGTATGTATGTGTGTATGTTGTAGAGTATCAGCTTTCATTTTTCTCTTTAATAATTTTGAAATATATTAGTAACTTGTAGTAATTGATATAAATATTGTCTTTCTCACTATAAAGACAGTAAACAGAATGTTTTTGCTGGGTATATTTTTCTGTCTTGTATTTTGTAATTTTTTTCCTTTTCTTTAAGTTACATATTTGAAATTTTTAAAATTTCATTTGGTTGGACATAATAGTTCTTTTTTTTTTTTTTCGAGACAGGGTTTCTCTGTGGCTTTGGAGCCTATCCTGGAACTAGCTCTGTAGACCAGGCTGGTCTCGAACTCACAGAACAGAGATCCGCCTGCCTCTGCCTCCCAAGTGCTGGGATTAAAGGCGTGTGCCACCACCGCCTGGCGACATAATAGTTCTTTACATTTTTATGTTTTCTGTTATGTTTGAGTTTAGAATTCAGCATTCTTCAATACACAACTTCAATACTTAACTTTGGAAAAAGCAAAAAGCCGGAATAGCAAAAAAAAAAAAATCCTGTACAATAAAGGAACTTCTAGAGGCATCACTATCCCTAGCATCAAGTTCTATTACAGAGCTACAGTAATGAAAATAGCTTGGTACTTGCATAAAAACAGACTGTTGTACCAAAGTAATCGAATCAAAGATCCTGATATTAACTTACATATGTATGAATACCTGATTTTTGACAAAGAAGCTAAGAATGTAAAATGAAAAAAAGAAAGCATCTTCAACAAATGGTGCTGTCAAAACTGAATATCAACTTGTAGAAGAATACAAATATATCCATATCTATCCCCATACACAAAATTCAAGTCCAAATGGATCAAAGGTCTCAGCATAAATCCAGCCACACTGAACCTCATAGAAGAGAAAGTGGGAAGTAGTCAAATGCATGGGCACAGGAGACCACTTCCTAAATATAACCCCAGCAGCACAGACACTGAGATCCACAATTACTAAATGGGACCTCCTGAAACTTCTTTAAGAAGAGAAGCTTATGAAAGACAAAGGGCACTGTCAATAAGACAAATGGCAGACAATTGAATGGGAAAATGTCTTCACCAACCCCATGTCAGTCAGAGGACTGATCTTCAAAGTATATAAAGAACTCAAGAAACTAAACATCAAACTACCAAATAATCCAATTAAAAATGAGATACAGATTTAAACAGAAAATTCTCAATAGAAGAATCTCAAATAGCCAAAAGACATTTAAGGAAATGCTCAATATCTTTAGTCATAGAGGAAATGCAAACCAAAATGCCCCTGAGACACCATCTTACACCAGTTAGAATGGCTAAGGTCAAATCCACCGATAACAGCTTATGCTAGAGAGGATGTGGAGTAAGAGGGACATTCCTCCATTGATGGTGGGTGCACAAACTTGTACAGTTGCTTTGGAAATCAGTATGGCGGTTTCTCAGAAAATTGGGAATCAACTTATCTCAAGATCCAGCAATTCCACTCTTGGGCATGTACCCAAAGGATGCTCAATCATACTATAAGGACATTTGCTCAACTATATTCATAGCAGCATTATTTGTAATAGCAAGAACCTGGAAACAACCTAGATGCCCCTGAACTGAAGAATGAATAAAGAAAATGTGGTCCATTGACCCAATGGAGTACTACTCAATGGTAAAAAACAATGACATCTTGAAATTTCCATGCAAATAGATGGAACTATATAAAAAAAACATTCTGAGTGAGGTAACCCAGATCCAGAAAGACACAGTATGTACTCACTCATCAGTGGATATTGGATGTAAGGCAAAGGACAACCAGTCTACAGCCCCAGAGACGCTAAGTAGCAAGGGGAACCCTAAGAGAAACATACATGTATTCCCCAGGGAAGGGGAATAGACAAGATATCCTGAACAAATTTGTAGTGTAGGGATGGAGGGGGGAGGGAGGACCTAAGGGGAGAAGGAGGGGAGGAGAACATAATGGAACAGGATGGCTGAGATGGGGTAAGGACAGAGAGGCAGAGCGAGGAAAGAGAGATCTTCATTAAGGGAGCCATTATGGGGCTAGCAAGAAACCTGGCACCAGGGAAATTCCCAGGAATTCACAGGATGACCCCACCTAAGACCCTAAGCAACAGTGGAGAGAGTGCCTGAACTGGTCTTGTCCCTGTAATCAGACTGATGACTACCTTAATTGTTATCATAGAAACTTCATCCAGCAACTGATGGAAGCAGATGTAGAGATTCACAGTGAAGCACTGGGTTGAGCTCTCAAAGTCCAGTTGAAGAAAGGAAGAAACGATAATGTGAGCAAAGGGATTAAGAGTATGATGGGGATACTCACTGAAACAGCTTACCTGAGCTAAAGGGAACTCACTGATCTGGACCGACAGCAGGGGAACCAGCATAAGACCAAGCTAGGCCCTCTGAATGTGGGTGACAGTTGTATGGCTAGGGCAGACTGTGGGGCCACTGGCAGTGGGACCAGAATTTATCTGTGCTGCTTGAACTGGCTTTTTAGAGCCCATTTTCTTTGAAGGGAAACCTTGATCAGCCTAGACATAGTGGACAAGGTCATGATCATGCCTCAAAGAGATGTGCTAGACTTTGTTGACTCCCCATGGGGAAACTTACCCTCTCTGAGGAGTAGATGGGGGTGGAGTGGGAGGAAGGAGAGGAGTAGGAACTGAAATTGGTATGTAAAATGATAAAAGATTGTTTTTCAGAAAATAATTAATTTTTAAATTAATGTAAAATTTGGTGTTCTTCCCAAGCACACCCGACCTTTTGATGTTGCAGTATGGTATTCATCTGCAAAACTCATGCTCAGAGAACCACACTATTGAGTTACAAAGAAAATATTATACAGAAAACTCACAACCGGGCAATGGTGGCACACACCTTTAATCCCAGGACTTGGGAGCCAGAAACACGTGGATCTCTGTGAGTTCGAGGCCAGCCTGGTCTACAGAGCAAGTTCCAGGACAGGCTGCAAAGCCACATAGAGAAAACCTGTCTCGAAAAACCAAAACCAAAACCAAAAAACCGAAAACAAAAAATACAAAAACAAAAACAAAACAAAACAACTTCACAACGCTTTAGGAAGCTTACAGGGTTTTGCAGATTACATTCATAGTGATCTTTGGCCTTGTACAGTTGTCTGCAAGGTACAGACTGGGCACCAACCTTTTGATGTTGCAGAAAGCCATACTGAGATCTTAGACTTTTAATTTCCATTGTTTAACCTTTTAAATCTGCAATGGATTTTTATTTCCATAAACTGTAGTAGTATAGACTTCCTACATGTATTTTACCCTATTTCTCCAACTGCTCACGTGCTATTTTCTATGATATATCTTGCAAAACTAAAAAATTAACACCAGTGTGGTATTTCTAAGCAAATCATTGGCTCTATTTGAACTCCATTATTTCCCACAACTGTTCAGCAACTGCTCCATGATTCGCTTCTTCAGTCTTAGCATCTCCTTAGTCCCTTGTGACTTATGACAGATTCTTAGTCTCTCATGACATTGGTGCTTTGGAAACACAGACCAGTCTGCAGAATGTCCCTAAACTTGGGTTGTCCACCACTTGGTTTTTCTAATGAGTCAGACAAGGTTATGTAGCTCTGGTGAGAACATATTAGAAAGAGGCTTGGTGCAATAACACTCACCTTTCATCCCAACATTCAGGAGGCAGAAGAAATCAGATCTCACTAAGTTCAAGGTCAGTCTGCTTCCCACAGTGAGTTCTAGGCCAGTCTGCACTGCATGGTAAGACCTTGTCTCAAAACAGTAATTAAAACAAAAAAACAATCAAGCAAGAATGAGTAGCCGGGCGGTAGTGGCGCACGCCTGTAATCCCAGCACTCGGGAGGCAGAGGCAGGCGGATCTCTGTGAGTTCGAGGCCAGCCTGGTCTACCAAGGGAGTTCCAGGACATACAGGGCTATATAGACCCTGTCTCCAAAACAAAACAAAAAAAAAAAAAAAAAGAATGAGTAAAAAACACATTAAAAGTTATACCAGTGTCCTTCCTAGTGGATGATATAGGGCCCACGATATCAATACATTTTTATTACTGGTCATTTTGATCGTAGTATCTTGGTTCACAGAGTATGTGCAGGATTTCTATACTGCAAAGGTGCTATCTTCCCTACAACATATAAATTCTTGGAGGATTTGTTTTGAGGCCTCACAAATATCACAGTTTCCTCTAATTTTTTCCATTAATTTACCATACACATGTGGGTGTTGCTTAATATAATTGTTATCATTATTTTCCAGTGGTGTTTTGCTATTTATCTGTTTTATTCTACTGTCATTAATCAAAATTTTCATAAGGAAATGCCTCTTCTCCTAGTTAATTAGTTGCTTAATAAGGCAACCGATTAGTGTTAGTGTAGATTCACAGCTGCTTATTATATTCTGTTTTTATAGACCCCAGCAACCTCGTCTGTTTTGTTACTCAAGGTAGTCTGCCTCAGGACCATTGGTTCAAATATATTTTTCACAGGCCCATTTTTTCCTAATTATTTGTTTATTATTCTTTGTGTGGATGTGCACATGTGTGTGAGTGGCCTTTAAAAACGGAAGGATGATGTAAGATTCTGTGACACTGGAGTCACAGGCATTGATGAGCTGCCTGGTTTGAGTGCTGTAAACGGAACCTGGGTCCTCTTCAGCTCATGTCATAATTGATGAGCGATCTCTCTCACCCTATATCCCCCCCCCTTTTTTTTTTTAAATAAAAATCTAGCTGTGTTCTTTGTCTTCATCACCTGTTTTTATTCTGTTAGGTAGGTAGGTAGAGATAGAGGGTTAGTTATTGTCTCACAGAGACTACAATATCCTTTTGGATTTTATGGTGTCCTGCCTCACTTGAATGCAGGGAGTTTTGCCTTGGGAAGTGGAGGACCTTGAATCACAGGGTTGATGGTGTTTAAATCATTTGCTGTGATCAGGGTCCCATGACAACCCTTGGAACAACAGCAGGTCTAACACATGCTATCTTACTGGTTCTGAAATTAACACCCAATGGAAGAGATGGCAATCTCGGCTTCTCGTTTCCAGTCCAGCACTGTTTCTATGCACTTAAGACAGCTTAAGGCTGACGATAACACTTCTGAGAATATGCCATCTGCTTGGCTCTCAGCTTTGCGGCTCTTAAAACACTAGGAAAGAAAGAATCGCAGACTCTCGACTGTGAGAACTTTACTAGAGGGATGTTTTCCATCCCATCCTCACTGGAGAAGGCTGTGCTGTTATCAAGTAATGAACACTTAGGGCATCGTAAATGGGCAAAATGGGTGTCTGTGTTAAGACTCTTGGCATTGGGTTGTCTTTGTGGGCTCTTGGCTCCCAGAGGCTCTCTGCCAGGTGTCACCGGATCCATCTCTAATCCCTGAGCTCTGGTCTGTGACTAACCAGTCCTTCTCTGGTTGGATTAGCCTTCGGGGTCAGCTTGGCCACTTCCTTCCTCAGGCAGTGTGCTATTACCGCCAACCACGGGGAAGGTGGTGTAATGAGATGCAGAAGCTTGTGATGGGTGTGTGTGTTTGGGGATGTGGGTGAGCAGGCTGGGCAGCTAATGTAGAAGGAAAGGAGTCTTTAAGAACAGTAGTAGATTTTCAAATACTCTGTCCTTCTCCACCTCTGTGTTAGGTCGAGTTCAAACGGTGAATTCGGGTTAAGTGAAGAAGATTTTCTGATAATAAGGATTGAGATATGTAAGTAAGATGTTACTTATGGGATCATGTGTGTGACAGTGGCTGACAGCTAAGGAATACCCCTTGGGTCCTTTCCTCTATGTGGCATCTCTCCTATGCCATTTTCTCCTTCGGTAGCCTGTCTGTAATTTGGAAGATGATTTAGTTGTGGAGCCGTCTCAGGTGGGTATGCTGTCTTAAAGCCAGCGGCAAACTGGGCCAGCCTGACAGTTCAGACCCTTAATCACAAGCAAATCTGTACATCTATGAAAATAAAAGCTCTGGTGCCCAGGGTAGACAGAGAATGCACAGACTCAGAGGTAGCTTTCCAATCCTCTGGCTACAGCTGTTTATCTTCCGTTCCTCTTTTTCCAGAAGGAAGACATTGGATTTAAATTCAGTTACCCAGAAAGAAATGTATTCTTTCAAAATATGTCTGGTAATCCAGTTACCATGTGTCAGGTACAGTGCTAATGTCACTGGGAATTTAGTCATGAGCAAAATGCCTTTGACCCCATTGAGTTCAAAGTCTAAGCAATGCCACCCAGCAGAGATAGGATGTGAGGCCAGATATGGCAGGGTTTGCCTGTGGTCCTAGCACACTGAAGGAAGAGGGAGATTGAGGCCAGCCTGGACTCATAGCAAGATACTATCTCATGCTCACTACTGATAAGAAGAAATTAAGGATTAGTCTAAGTGTACCTAAAAAATTTGAATAGCAACCATTAAAAAGAAAAACTAAAACTTTAATTTCATTGAATTCAATTTAGTTAAAATACTGTATTGACATGTAATTCAACAATGCTACAATTACTTCTACATTTTATATTCTTTTTATCTTACTGTCTCCATGATTTGGTGTGGATTTAGCACCTGTGACACAGCTCTCAGGGCGAGTGGCTGCTGTACTGGGCCAGGTAAGCTTGTTGACACCCACACAATCATAACAAGACAAGGTTTAGATTTTAATGGTGAGAAGTGGAATTTATAGAACATGTTAGAGAAAGCTGGCTTCTTGGGAACAGCAGGAGAGAAGTCTAGGAGTTGAAAAAATCAGAGAAAATAAAGCCAGTGTGCTGAGTTTCTGGGGGTGGGGCAATAGGGAGAATGGTGGTACCAAAACAGGAAGAGGGGAACGATCCAGGAGAAATCTGATTTCAGAGGAAAAAGAACTTGTGACTGGAGATATTGATATCAACTCCAGAGACATGGGGAAGGAAACAGGGAGGAGGGACTAGAGACTAGCTTTTAAGGCATACAGAATGGACAAGTTACACTGTTTGCTGATGTTCTGATGTCTGAACTTCTCAGGGATAGTTCTTTAGGTACCTGGAGACCACAGCTGAAGTAGGAGCTGGGGCAAGTTGGTCAGATGGATCCAAAAGGGAGGAAATATAAGGTGAACACAAACTGTGTCATAAAAAGACCAAAGGTAGCTGGACGGTGATGGCGCATGCCTTTAATCCCAGCACTTGGGAGGCAGACAGAGGCAGGCAGATTTCTGTGAGTTTGAGGCTGGTCTGATCTACAAGAGCTAGTTTCAGGACAGGCTCCAAAGCTAGAGAGAAACCTTGTCTCGAAAAACAAAAACAGAAACAGAACAACAACAACAACAACAACAACAACAACAACAACAACAACAAAGACCAAAGGTAACAAGGGAGCTACAGCTGCTGTAAGGGCCAGCCTCTAGCAACATAGGGCTTGATGGGGATCCCACGGAGTCAGTGAATTAGGACTTTTGTTTTTTTTTTTGTTTGTTTGTTTTTTTTTTTGGTTTTTCAAGACAGGGTTTCTCTGTGGCTTTGGAGCCTGTCCTGGAACTAGCTCTTTTGGCCCGGGCTGGTCTCGAACTCACAGAGATCCGCCTGCCTCTGCCTCCTGAGTGCTGGGATTAAAGGCGTGCGCCACCACTGCCCGGCTGACTCACGCACTCTTGATGATTCCCTTCTGACTTCTTTTCTATTCTTCTTATCTTTCCTGTTTTCCTTCTCTCATTCCTGACGTTTTCCTTCTAACCAACTTTATTTTACCCCTTACATCTTATATACTCCAGCAAATTCTTTCAAGCAATATAAAAAGTACCATGTAGTTACATTCCATTTTTCAAATGAATGAATACAAGGGAAAGAACAGCATGTTTTCCATATTCCTTACATGACTAAACATTTATGTATTACAGGTGGAAAACAAGTTCATGTCTAAATGACTTGTAGATTAATGGAATCTGAGCAAGCAATGTATTTTTTTTTCATCCAGTTCTTTTGTTGGCAGGCTGTATTTTGCAGTTACAAAGAAAGGACTAATCACTTTATTCTTTTTTTCAAAAGGTAATCGTATAAGGAATCTTAGAAGAATCACAGACCTGAACTTTTATATATGAAAAACAACCAGTCAGCTCTGCTTTAAATCTTTAGGGTGCATAGCCATTCATCAACAGTTTTTCTATCAGGAAGCTGAGGGTAAGAACAGGCACAGGAATTAACCCCATTTGGTCACCAACCCATCCTAGCAAGAAAAGCATGTAAGCTAATAATAATTGGGCTGCTTTGTTTCTGATCCCTAACCTTAATGAATCTATCACTCAGCTATGTGTCCTTTTGAACTTTAGATTGTTTTCTAAGTTTTCTTTCCCTCAATGCTATTTGACAAAAACATCTTAGTCTAACCTTAAGTTATTTTCAATGCTTTGTTTCCACTGTGATGCATTCTGAAACCTGTGAACTCATCTCTCAACATTAAGACGGAAAGAATTTAAACTAGCTGGGCTACTGGGACTCAATTGTTTTTCTTAATTTTTAACCTAAGCCACAGTATGCCTCCTCAATAGAAACCCATGTGTTCGTGCTGTGTGACAGTTTGTCATTTTATTTTTTTAGCCTCTGCAGCCTCTGCCTCATCAGAGACAGGGGTAACATTCTAGTCTACATTTATCTATGTTAATTTTCTACTAAACTAACCTCTATCATAATTCTTTACTATATTAATGAAAAATCTTCAATCAAAATCTTTCTTAAACTAACATTATTATTGTGTAAAATCATTGCTTCAGTTAACAGTACATCTTAGGAGAAAATCATCTTCATAATAATCCACAGGTAAAACAGGTTATTTCTAAGAGATGATCATACTGCATTAATACTGTGGGACAATGGTATCATACCCTGTAAAGATTTGTCACTTGTATTGGTCTAATAAAATGCTGATTGGCCCATAGCTAGGCAGGAAGTAAAGGGGGGGGGGGGAACCAGAATAGGAGAATTCTGGGAAGAGGAAAGGCTCTGTAGTTATCACCCAGACACAGAGGCAGCAAGATGAGAATGCTTCTCTGATAAAAGGTAGCAAGCCATGTGGCTAACACAGACAAGAATTATGGGTTAGTGTAAGAGTTTATTAATAAGAAGCCTGAGCTAATAGGCCAACCAGTTTATAATTAATGTAAACCTCTGTGTGTTTCTTTGAAACTGAATGGCTGTGGGACCAGGTGGGAGGGCACATTAAGGGCAGTGGTGATCTCTCTGTGTTCACTCATGTTAGATACCAGAGAAAAATGGTAGTGGCAAACATGCAAAGACACAGCAGTAAAAAGAAACATTCCGGGGTCAAGGCTTTCAGAGTTTTGTCTACATGAGATTCATCCATCAGGGTATTGTTTCCTTGTGAGCTGATCCCCTGAAGTCAATTGCCACCTGCTGCTCCCCAACATGGCCACCAGCAGGGAGACTATATTCAGTGGTGAGATGGTAGGACCCCCCCAGGAAAAGGCATAAAGGAGTTAAAGATGCAGATGTGGAGCAGTGTCTGTGGGAAAGATGAAATCTTCTGATTTCAGTGTTAATGGAAGATGAGCCCTTGTTTTCTTTGGATGGCTGTTAGCAGCATAGTAGGTGGTGGGTGAACTGAGTGTAAGGTGGAGATGAGGGGTCCAGCATTTAACAATTGTCATCTTACCAATACAGTTGAATACTGTGTACCAATGTTTCTGTCAGCAACTGTCATATATATTATTGTATACAATGCATAGCTCAGATCCTATAGAATCTGTACCTAAGCTGTACTAAGTAAATTCTTGTGAGTGCATTGTGTGATGTTTGCACAATGGCCAAAAAAATTGGCTAACCACATCTTTCTCAGAATGTGTCATTATGGCTTAGGAACATATGGCTACACTTCTACATACTGGAGGTTTGGAATAAATGACCCAGAGACTTAAAAGAGGTTCTGAAAAATGGGCCCATTCCTCATAGGGCCACAACATCATTCTGAGTCCCGAGAGAAACGGCGTTTGTCTGGGGACTGTGGAGAGCCTCCAGTGTCACCTTCCCTACTCTTGCTTTCTGACAAGTGAGGGGTCTGCTTCATTCTGCAAATTTCAGAGTAGATGGTGATGCTTGCTGGTGCTACCAGAAAGCTGGGCACTAGTGCCCAGATCACTAGGTTCTGGTCGACAATCACACTCCACACACAAAACATTGAGATCATCTTTTCCTTTTGCCTTCACATGACACAGGACATCTGTCTTTTGTCTTTCTGTGTCTGACTATTGCAATTAACACGATATCTTCCAGTTCTCTCTACATTGCAGAAAACAATCTGATTTCCTTCGTTATGGCGGAATATTACTCCTTTGTGCATATGTATCATTTTTCTTCATTCCTTTGTGGGTGTCTGATCAGGTTCCCCATCATGTTGTGAACAGTTCTTCAATAAATCTGAAGACTGCAGATATACTCTTTGGCATGCTGGTTTTATTTCCTTTAACAATCATGGGTTCACCTTCTTACTTAGCTTCTTTAGGATCACTATTGTAGACTC
>NW_004949122.1:976440-997658 GCF_000317375.1 Microtus ochrogaster | reverse complement strand
AAGGGTGGGAGGAGGGGGAGGGAAATGGGAGGCGGGGAGGAGGTGGAGGCTTGTTTTTTTTTTTCCTTTTCTCAATAAAAAAAAAAGAAAAAAAATCAATACACACACACACACACACAAAAAACAATCATGGGCTTCCAGTGCAACGATGCATTGCTGAGATCCGTGAGAAAGGCCGATACCTGAAATCCTGGAGTTCATGTCTTTCACATGCTCACCTGGAATGCTGAAATAGCAAAGGGTTCTCTTAGCAGCCTTGAACAAGGATGTGGCAGTTTCTAAGATGGGCAGCGAGCTTGCTTAGGCACCCAGCTGAGACTGACCATTGGCTGTAAATGCTGCGACTCAAAACAAAGCAAACCGATCTTACACAGGAGCACCCTTCACACTGGGAAAGATGAGATCAACAGTGTCCCAATGCTCCCCATCTTACACACCAGCACCCTTCACACAGAGGAAGATGAGATCAACAGTACCCCAGTGCTCCCCATCTTACAGACCAGAACCCTTCACACAGGGGAAGATGAGCTCAACAGTGTCCCAGTGTTCCCCATCTTACAGACCAGAACCCTTCACACAGGAAGATGAGTACAACAGTACCTCAGTGCTCCCCATCTTACAGACCAGAACCGTTCACACAGGGGAAGAGGAATTCAGCAGTGCCCAGTGCTCTGCTGTGGCCGTGGCTTCTCAGGGACAGGTCTTTTGTACAGCAGTATTTGTGGGGATGTTTATGTCTGCTTCCTAGGTCTTGGCTTTGGCAATTCCCTCCCTCTTGTAGTCATCAAGGCTTAAGAAAGATCGGTGCATGGGTAATAAAAGATGGTCCTGTATATGATGGAGTGACCACAAACCAGGACCGGAGGAGTGACTCAGTCTAAACTTGTTAAGACAGCTGGTGTGTACACTTATTATGCTGCTCAATGTTTTTGGAACAAGACAGACTTTTCAAAACAAGTAAATTAAGAGAAATATGTCTAGATCTTTCATTGTAAGCTATCCCGGATAACAGAGTTCTTGAGGTTTTGCTTGGATGGAGAGAAAGAGGACAGAGAGAAAGTGGGAGAAGGAGGGAAGGAGGGAGGGAGAGGAGGCTGGGAGCCTCTGGGTTGGACCTGACCAGTTAGGGCTTTGAAGGGCACGAGGAGTTTGCATTTTCTTCTAAGAGTGACCGGAAGCTGGGGTGGTTTTCAGGAGGTGTATTTACTAGAGGTGATGAGTAGCTTTACGAGATTTCTGTGGCTGCGTTAGGAACCGCCTGTGCTGAGTCTAGAGAAAAAAGTGGATTTCTCTTTCTGATTCTGGTCGCGAAGCCACTGCCAAGGCTTGACTCTCAAGTGGCCGAGCAGTAAACAGAAAGGACTCATAGAAACATGAAAGGAGCAAGCTAGCCACTCCTGAAGGGGCGCCTGCCAGCCACATTTCTTGCCGGCTTGCAAACGCAGCCAGGGTTAAAGGAAACAGATCATACAAAGAGCTTCTTTGTAGTTTTGTTTAAAGAGAAACCATGCTTATGAGCAACAGGCTTGAAGAATGTGGAGAGCCTGCTGATGAACAGGCTTGCCCCCTTTGGGAGGACAGGCAGGCATGGATCAAGGGAGCCTAACAGACTGGCCAGAGCAGAGGTTCTCTTAACAGCCTCCGTGCCCCACCCCCAGCTCTTCCCAGCACTGGTTCTTCAGGGCAACTCCCTCCCTCCAGAGGCATCAAGGGCCCTTGAACCTGACCCTATAGGCCTCGGAGACAGGCTAGCTCTTCCTGTGGGCTGTTCTCCCATCTTTCCTCATCTTAGCACCTGCTCTCCACTGAGCCAACGCCCCTGCAGGCTGTGCCGAGGCCTCATGCTGGTGACAGAGGAGCTGTGATCCTTTCTTCCTTTTGTTCGAAGTCATTTAATGATTAATCAGTCCCTGGCTGTGTCCTGTCCCCTGGCTGAAGGAACTCTTGTGCCTCTGTATCCTGGAGCCCAGCACTGTGTTTGTTTGCAGCTCCGTCCTCCAGACCTGCGGTGGACTAGCTCACTTGACCCCAGTCTCTGTCTGACTGGGTGACTGGGAAGTTTTCGGAGGAGCAGTGGCCACTCAGGTGTGGATCCAGGTTGATCATTTAGCCGTAAGCTGGTGATTTTCCCTGGGATCTGTTCAAACTCTAGGTGATTTGGACCTTGAGTGCTGAACCTACGCCTTCATTCTGTGTCTCAAGCCATGGTCTCTCTTTTAGTGAGACCCTGGCTTGTCTGGCTGGTCTCTTTGTTGAGCCTTCTCTGTTTATGGGTACAGCACTGGACAAAAACCTTCCAGATACTGATTATCCCTGAGGCTTGGTGCTCATGGAACAAAATGGTTCTCAAGTCGCGTTCCAGGGCTACTGTGCAACAAACTTTACAATTTTAATAGATTTTGAAAACGTAACTTAGTCATTTTAAAGGTCATCTTGGTGGAATTTTGTTAATGAAATTTCATTTAAAGTTTAACAACACAATACTCTGGTTTCCAACTTTTTAACTCTTATGAATAATTTTCTAAGAAGTACCTCTCACTGATACACATGCACATATGTATGTACTGTTTTCTTTAAGTACAATTTGTACTGCATCTAGGGCTAAGTGGCGTTGCAAATAACACCTAGTATATTTTAAAATGTGCTTTTTAAACTTTATATTGAAGCATCGTTTTAGAAGCTTCAGTAATTACCATTAAAATAGAGACGCTGTAACAGTTACATCTATGGGTAAATTAGCAAGTGGTGGTCTTTCTGACGTAATAGAAAAGGGCTCATTGAAAGAACTACCTTCCATGGCATTCTGGCTAACTTTGTAAGATCCTGGGAGGATGAAGGCGCTGGGGAGGGGTCTCTACCTTAGGTGGCTCACAGACATACACTCGGTGGACTGCTTGGGAGAAGTTCTGGCCTTGGGATTTGCTTGTGTGTTATTTGCCAGAATTTTGGGACACCAACCCACTTACCATTCTTAGATTATCTTTTTCCAATTACAACTTCCTTCCAGCTTAATTACACATGGAAGTGCAAACACAGAAGGGCTGTTCTACAGTGGATGAGGTCAAAGTGCTTGTGGATTCTACAGCACCAGCCTTGTGTTTGATCACACACTGGTGTTCCTGGTAATGGACTACGAACTAGGTGTTCAAACCTCTCAGGACTCAAATAGAAAAAATATTTGCATAAAATTCTATATTCATGGCCTCCAAAGTGCCCCTGCTGCACACATTCCTCCTTCCTTGCTTTCTGTAGGAAGAGCAGGTGTCTCCACAGCAGTGCAGGCAAGCCTGTGGAGTTCCATGTCTGCAGCGTTTGCCAGGTTTGCAATATTTTCTGCATAAATAAAATTTATTCTGGAAGTCTTTCCTTTTCTTTAAAAAATCAAGAACAAAGGGGATATAGTTTAGAAATAGAATCTCCTCTCTATTCGTGTTCTGCCATTACTTCCATCATGATGTTTTTTTTATTAAAAATTTCCGCCTCCTCCCAATCTCCCATTTCCCTCCTCCTCCTCCCATCTCCCTCCCTCTCGTTCTCCAGTCCAAAGAGCAGTCAGGGTTCTCTGCCCTGCAGGAAGTCCAAGGTCCTCCCCCCTCCATCCAGGTCTAGGAAGGTACGCATCCAAGCAGACTAGGCTCCCATAAAGCCAGTACATGCAGTAGGATCAAAACCCAGTATTGTTGTCCTTGGCTTCTCAGTCAGTCCTCATTGTCTGCCACGTTGAGAGTCCGGTTTGATCCCATGCCTTTTCAGTCACAGTCCAGCTGGCCTTGGTGAGCTCCAATTAGACCAGCCCCAACGTCTCAGTGAGCAGGCGCACCCCTCGCGGTCCTGACTTCCTTCAGGAAATTCTGGATCAACCTTCCCCAGGATCCAGCAATATCACTCTTGGGAATATACCCAAGAGATGCCCTATCTTACTACAAAAGCATCTGTTTAACTATGTTCATAGTAGCATTATTTGTAATAGCCAGAACCTGGAAACAACCTAGATGCCCTTCAATGGAAGAATGGATAAAGAAAGTGTAGAATATATACATATTAGAGTACTACTCAGTGGTAAAAAACAATGACTTCTTGAATTTTGCATGCAAATGGATGGAAATAGAAAACATCCTGAGTGAGGTAACCCAGACCCAAAAAGATGTACATGGTATGTACTCACTCACAAGTGGTTTCTAGCCATAAATAAAGGACATTGAGTCTATAATTCATGATCCTAGAGAAGCTAAATAAGAAGGTGAACCCAAAGAAAAACATATAGTTATCCTCCTGGATATTGGAAATAGATAAGATTGCTGGGCAAAAATTGGGAACTTGGGGGTAGGGATGAGATGGGGATAAGGGGAGACAGGGAGAGAAAAATGAGAAGGGGAGGATGGGGAAGAGCTTGGGGGAATGGGATGGTTGGGATGGAGGAAGGGTAGATATGGGAGCAAGTATATATCTTAATTAAGGGAGCCATCATGATGATTTTAATTTTTATTTTTATTCTGAGGTTTTATTCTAGTTAACTCACAACTGACAACATCACACTGGTTTAAAGAGAGCATCTGGACACCTGCTCAACCCCCACCTTAGTATACCTGCTGAAGGTCAAACACCCTCTTTCATGGTTATCATAAAGCAGTAGAGCAATTAATAACAGGACTTTTATTTACGGCTTTACACTTTCACTATCAAGCACACTGTATGTGTGTGTGGGTGTACGCACGTGTGTGTGTGTGTGTGTGTGTGTGTGTGTGTGTGTACGAGGCCAGCTCCTTCAGGGAATCTGTCTCATCATTCTCTACCTTCTTTCACTGAATCCAGAGCCAGACTGGCAGTCAGGAGACATCTTACCATCTCCTCTCTCACCCACACAGTGCTTGGTCATCAAGGTGTGTGATCACACACCTCTTACACAGGTCCTAGGGATCTGAACTCTGGTCTTCATACTTAACAGCAAATTCTGCTTGTTACCAGCTGAGTCATCTCCCCAATCTGCAATTGCACTTTTTTTATTTTTGCTAAAGTAACTTGATCACCAAAGTCCGTTTGCCATTTCTTCAACTTGAATATCTTGATTAGATCAATCTCTTTGCAAGTCTTCAGCACCTTGTCAAAATCCTGACAGAACTCAGTGTCACCCAGGCTCTTGGCACATTCCACAAAGTGCTTTAGCTCATAAAAGCAGGGTTCCTCTGACTGAGCTGTGCTGTCTGAGCTCCCCGAGGCTCCAGGTAAGAGATATCCTATCAGTCTTTGATGGTGCCACACTGCTACTTCCACAGAAATGCCCAGGGATCAACAAGACCCAATGCGTGCCTCACGGCAGAACCCACAGCCACACTGACTGCAGCGGTTGCTATCTTGGCCCTCAGACCTGGTCACCAGAATACCTAATCAGGTGAGCTCACTGCAGGTAGTGGGGCTGCTTCTGATGGCTGAACTATGGGATGGGTGCCAGATCCGGCACAGCTTTATTTGAGTGGCCCTGAGGCTGGAAGAGACCACATGGAGAGTGCAGCTTCAGCTTCTGTGAGGCATCCTAAATGTGCCAATTATTCTTTTTGTTTATACAACTACTCCATGTTCATGATTGAAAAACTAAAACTACAGATTAATAGAAAAAAAAAAGCACCCTAAATACCATCTGGTGGAAGAAACGCGCCTTAATGGTTTGGTTTATAGTAATGTTCTCATTGGTACACATTGGCACAAGAATGTTCTACAAATCATTTTTGGAAGTGTTGTCCACTGGAGATCTATGTATAAAATTTGGGGTCTATGATCTGGATAGACGAATAGTTCAAGGTAATGGGAAGGCAGACCACAAGGACATGTGATCTCATAGTGGGGAAAGTCGGTCTCTGGAGTACTTGATGGTGGAACCATTCGACTAGGAAGACAGAGAAAGTCCTTGTCAGGGCGGTAAACTGTTGCTCAAATCCATGCAGGCTGAACAGTGTGGGGTTACTGTGAGGTGATTCACCAAGTTCTTCAGTTCTTGTATGTGTCTAAGCTCATTAATAATTGAAGAAGTGTTAGCTGGAAGAATTCAGAGCTCAGCTAGTCATGAAATTATCAAAACAGAACAACAAACCAAAATCCACCACCACCAAAACAAAAGGTTGACTTTAAACCGCCAAAACTCAATGCCAATGGGGTGTAAGAAAAGAAGTACACCCATCTGTGGTTCTTCATTACCCCAGGGATTCTGGGGGCCATCTTGCCCAGGTGGAAGCAGAGCCGTGTACATGGTATTGTTGCCTTTTGCTGTTACCACCCACATTGTCAGACTGAGCTGGAAGAAATAATAAAATCAAAATGATTTATTCAAAGAGAATTACAGTTTGCATGTTGGATGATTGAGAAAATTACTGTCAGGAGGCTCATCTACTTCATGATACTTAGTGCTCTAAGCACTTTGGGGAATTCTTCTAAGTGATGAATGCTGTGGATTGTGATTGAGCTACAGCCCAGAAGCCTCTCCTAGGAGCTGAAGGGTAGAGACCATGAGTTTTGTGTAGAGTAAGCTGCATATTGTTTCATGAGTACTAATTAGTATTAATAATAAAAACCTGGAGACAGATATTAGGGCATGAAAACTAAAAGATCAGAGAAGCAGAGCAGCCAGTCACTAGAGATTGTCCTCTATGGCTTTCATCCCAAAAAGATACTGAGCTCCTTTGTACACCCTGCCTTATCACTTCCTCTCTCTGCCCAGATCACTTCCTGTCTGTCTGTACAGACCTCCAGACATCTATGTTTAACCAATAGTTAGCCCCTCCCTTTACTTTTTAGGCAAACTTTATTTGTAGAGTACAAACAAAATATCACCACATTACCCCTTTTCTGTCTAAAATTAAAAAAGGCTATAACTAATATAAGAAAAACTATATACAATAGATACAATAACTATATACAATATATACAGGCAATAAATACATCAACAATGTCTAGTCTACTAGCAATTGGCAATTCAGAGAAAATACTCCATATCTACCCTATCTTGTGGAATCCAAAATATTGTACCTAATTCACTTTTTATTCTAACTTCCATTACCAAAAACTATCTTATAATGTCTCTCAACCTTATACACTTTATACCTCTTTAGTGAATTTCTTTCCTGAATCTGGTAACAAGGAAAACTATTAACTATAAAGTCTATTCAATTCCATCAGACATCCAAGAAGGAAATAATATTACCCAAGTAAGCAGGAAGTGCAAGCAAGTGACTTCCAAAAGATATGAGAAATGACAGAAACAGCTAGGTGCCTGGACAGTCTCCCAGAGTTCTTCTGCAACATTAGGGCATCCATCTTGAACCTATAGGCCTAGAATATCTGACAGATTTTTCTATGAAGCAAGATATTCTGAAGAGCTATCCTACCTTGTCTTGGCGAAATTTATCAGTCCTTTTGTGTCCTGCTTGTCCAGTTTGGACAGCATACTGTAGGCAGTCAAGGCAAGAGCATTTTCTTGCCCAGTGGCTTACTTTTGCTACAAAGAAAGTAAATTCCATATAGATGCCCATCATCTTTTCTGAAGTAGATTGTGGCTGCCAGGAGCAGACATGTCTCATTGTCATAAAAAAAGAAAAGAACATGTGTTATTAAAACATCTTAAATACCATATTCTGTAGATCTCTGCAGTGTTTGAAAACAACCTGTATATCTAAAATATATCTCTGACCTCGAAAACATACCTAATATGACTACAAGTTTGATTGTAATGACTAACTACTAACTTGCATTGCTTTATATCCTATTTAGTTAGTAATAATAACTTTTAAGGACTAGAAATTTGCATTACATTGTTAGATGAGCTATATAGGTACAATACCTTGAACAAGATTAGAAATGTATGTACAGTATGCTCTAACAAAATTAATTTCAAATTTGTTTCAATATATAAAGATTCATATCAATGTAAAATATTTAAAACAAGTAGTTGCCTTTTTCATTTAAAAATATATTCAATAATCTACCTTTTTATCCTATTTCTATATCCCTCGTTTTTCTTTTCAGAATAAACTCAATAATCTACCTTTATATCCTATCAGATCTATAGCCCCCACTTTTTTCTTTTCAACAAGAGCCCTGACTCTAACCTCCTTTGTTTAGCTTTTTTTCCTGGCCCTTTCATACTAACTTGTAACCAACCCTCTAAACAAAGACAAACATCCACAATCCATTTTCTGAGAATGTGGGCATAGTTTTCTAGGCTACTTCCTGCTGATTGGGGGCATGAGTAATCTTTGGGATACCTTGAGAAAATTTAGGATTATGGGCAAATCCTGACTGGAGTATTCTGTGAGGTTGGATCAAGTCAACCAGTCATCTTGAAGCTGCTCTGGATGTAGGACTCAGAGGAAGTTGCAACAGAGTCGCTCTGAGATGTTGGATCATCTGGGCCATTGGTTCCTATTGGAGATTTTTCAGGGGGTCTTTCTCAATCAAACCTGAATTTTCTTAAACAATAATAAGTCTACAACTCCCATTTCCTGTGGAAATAAAAGCAGAACCTCTTTTCCAAAGTAACATGTCTTTTGACTTAAATATAAAGGTTGGTTTGATCCAGCAGCATTTATAATCAAATGTCTTTTAGAAGCTGTTGTTTCTTCCTCAGCAGTCAAGCAATTCAAAGACAACACAATAACATACAATATCCAGATTCTTTGTGTGTTTTCCACTTTTATGTGGCTTTTTAATATTACTTTATTTCCTTTTTAAGGACCTTCTCTATCCTTTCTCTGTTCTCTCCCAAGCCTACATATATTTTTAAACACAATGTAAACCATTTAGAGTTTTTTTTTAAAATCTGAATTTGTCTTTACTGTATACATCTATCCTTTCCTGACCATACAAGTCTTTAATCTGCTAAATGGCATGGCTAGGATTAAAGCAGCAGCTTTGACAATTGGCTCTGCCTCATTCCTTGGCTTCCTGAGAATCTAGCTTCATGGAAGAAGTATTGGCAGGAGCTATGTTTGTTGCCACAACACTGAGGAGTTTCTAGGTCCATGACACCACCAAGAAGCATGCTACCTGCTGCTCATAAACACCATTTAAGTGTTTGGTAGCAGAGCCTCTTAAAAGAGCCATACAGTTTTTGCTGCTAATGTTGAGTCAGGAAGCCTCTCTTAAAGGAACCATACTTTTGCTTGCCTCTAAGCAAAGTCCTTCAGAGAAAATGCTGCTACCAAGTATAATGGTTGATCTGTCTCTTTAAGAGACAAGCCATGCCGTTCCATCTCTACCTTCTCTTTCATCTCTCTCCCTCTCCCTCTTGCCCCTCTCCCTCTCTGCTCTTCTCCACTTCTCCCCTCCCTTTCATAACCACTAAATAAATATCCAGCCTCACTCTGCATGGAGTGCCTATCCATCTATCTCTCACCCACCACTGCCATGTGGCTTGCCACCTGGGACCAGTCACCTTTGGAGATTTGCCACATGGTCTCATGCACCATCCCTGCCTGAGACTGGCTGCTCTTTGGACCCCCTGCCCACTGCCTGCCACCACAGGGGATCCTGCAACATTTTAAAATAATCCTTTACATTGGTGCCAGTTATGGAGGGGGAAGGAAGAAGGGGAAAAGAGAAGAAAAGAGAGAGGGAGGGAGGGAAGGAGGGAGGGAGAAGAGGAGGGAGAGACAGAAGCTGCCTCTCTGAGAGGGAGACAGACAAGGAGAGAGAACTCAGGCTGGAAGCTGAAGATCAGCTTGCCTCAGTGGATGGGGGAGGGAGTGGGCATGGCTTGTCTCTTAAAGAGATAGATCAACCATTATACCAAGAAGCCATGCAGGACTCTGTTCTTTTGTGTCTGGAATCCCTTCCAAAGCTCTCTTAGGTTTTTATGTGGATGTAGTTGCCCTGTGCTGGGCAACAATTGTTGCATGAGGTCTAATTGTTAATAATAAAAATCTGGAGACAGATATTAGGGGATGGAAACGGAAAGATCAGAGAAACAGAGCAGCCAGCCACTAGAGATCTTACCTCTACAATTCTCTGCTCAAAAAGAGACCGAGCTCCTTTCTCCACCCCACCTTACCACTTCCTCTTTCCACCCAACCATATCACTTCCTGTCTGTCTCTTGTTAAACAGACCTCTTGTTTAACTAATGGCTAGCCCCTCCCTCTGCTCTTTAGGCTAACTTTATTTGTAGAGTACAAATAAAATATCACCACAGCAC
Organism: Microtus ochrogaster; assembly: GCF_000317375.1. Taxonomy (NCBI): domain Eukaryota; kingdom Metazoa; phylum Chordata; class Mammalia; order Rodentia; family Cricetidae; genus Microtus; species Microtus ochrogaster. The sequence continues at coordinate 987,480 of NW_004949122.1, read as the reverse complement.
ATTACTTTCCTTTATTCCTGTTGACTGAGATGACGAGAGATCAGGAAATTAACAGAGAGCTTGGAAGACATTTAAGCCACCAGCAGGGATCACTACCTTCTAAATATGCTAATCACTCTCTGATGAGCTCCTCAGCTTGTTTGTTGGAAGTGCTATTTAGAGGGCTCTTATATTAGAATAAAATCAACTTTTTCCAATCAATTTCACCTCAGCCTTCAGAGTATGTGCAGAATAAATCTGGTTCCTATTTGAATTATAAATATATACACACATATATGCTTTATTCTCCCACGCCGAACAGCCTTGGCTTTTTAAGACTTTTCTCAGATATTTAATGTATAATTTCCTCCCTGGAAATGTCTCAATTTGTGGTGTTAAAGATCTGCAGAAGGATGGCTAGGGATGTAGCTCAGCTAGTAGGGTGCTGGCCTTGAATGTATAACATCTTGGGTTTAATCCTTAGTACTGAATAAATTGGCATGATTGCACTCTAGAGGTAAAGACAGGAGGATCTGAAGTTCAAGGTCATTGTCAGCCACTTCATGAATTCAAGGCCAATCTGGCATATATGACACTGTCTAAGACAAAAAGAAGAGAGAGAGAGAGAGAGAGAGAGAGAGAGAGAGAGAGAGAGAGAAAGAGAAAAAAGAAAAATGATAGCAAACATGCTTTTAAGTGTGTGTGCATGTGTATTTGTTAGTGTATGTTTATTCATTTATGTAGACATGTTCATGTGGAGGCCAGGGATCAATATCTAGTTTCTTACCGCACTTTTTAGCACTAGTTTTGAGAGAGGGTCTTTCACATTTGGGTCTGTGAGGTTGGTTAATACCAATGAAACAGAAACTCAGTTATTTAAAATTGCAATATAACATTTATTAGTGTGAATTATTTATTCCATTCATTCAGTCACTAAGCTTTTGTCTTTCTTTCTGTCTTTTACGAGACAAGGTCTCAGGTATTTCAGTATTCCATGCTGGCCTCAAACTCAGTAAAAGTGAAGGATGACTGAGAACTTCTTATTCTCTCTCCATCTCCTAAGTTCTACAATAACAGGTACACACAACCATGCTTGGAGATCAGACTCAGGGCTTCATGAATGCTGGCAAACAATTTACCAACAGAACCACATCTCCTACCCATCATTAATCTTTTTAAAAACAGAGCTACCATGACTACTCTACCATGTGTATTTTGGGAAAGAGGAATGTTCATAGCTGTGGAGTTGTAGATTAGGTAAATACATATTTGGTATAGTGCATATTGTTAAACAATTTTCCGAAATGGTTATTTAAAATTTTTTATTAGCATGTGTATGTGTGTGCATGTGTGCATGCATGCACATGAGTGAATGCATACATACATGCATGCATTAGGAATGTCCTAGGCCTAAGAAAGCTTATGCAAATGTAATAAGGAAGGGGACAGGTTCCACCCTTGCAGGCATCAGAACTTGGCAGCTTCAGCCACTTGCTTCTGGATTAGAGTCAAGAAGGATAAAAGAAAGGGGCTGTGGAATCTTCCTTCCCTCATGGTTAAGTAAAACAGCTGGGGTCAGGAGTGTAAATAGGAAGTCTTTGCACAGAGGCCCCTAGAGGACACTCTGTGAAGCTGTGAAGGTGAAGCCTGGATTGTGTTGGAGACCCCAAGCCGTTGGAGATGCTGGAGCGTTGGGATAGCGCCTGAGGAAAGCTGCTAACAGGTGTAGAACCATCCCAAAGAGAGATGTATGTTGCAGTTAATAAAGCTGGGAGGAGATGGAGATCTGAAGAGCATGTTGACATCAGACATGGAGATGCAGAATTTGGAATTAGTCCTGCTGGGTTTCGTTCTAGCTTTGATCACAGTATTTCCTCAGTATGCCCCTTTTCTTGTCTTTTGAGATGGTAATGTATATTTTGTGCCATTGTGTTTTGGACGTATGCAATCTGCTTTTAATTTTGATGTTTACAGGGGTTTACAGCTTAAGAGACTGCTATGAGTCGCAGAGGAGATTTTGGACTTTGAAACAGCATTGAGAATGTAAAGACTATGGGGACTTTGGAAGTTGCACTGAATGCATTGTATATTATGATATGGCTACAAGTCTTCGGGAGCCAGGGAGTGGAAGGTGGTGGTAATATGAATGGTTCCTGTAGACTTATTATGTTTGAATGCTTGGTCCCCAGTTGGTGGAACTGTTTGGTAAGGATTAGAAACTGTAGCCTTGTTGGAGGAGGTGTCACTGAGTTTTGAAGTTTCAAAAGTCCATGCCAGGCCCAGTCTCTTTTTCTCTGTGCTGGCTGTCTGTGAATCAGTTTTTAAAACTCTCAGCTAATGTTCCAGCACCATACTGTCTGCTCCCCACTATGATGATCGTGCACTAACCTTCTAAAACTGTAAGCGCACCCCCAATTAAGTGCGTTGTTTTGTAGGTTGGCTTGGTAATAGTATCTTTTTACAGCAATAGAACAGTAACTAAGACACATGGCTTTGAATGTGCCCACCCCCAACATGTTGGTCAGAGGTCTGACCTGCCTTCTCAAAAAGTGGGCAAATGGTGGTGATATCAAGAAGATAGCAAAGTGGGAATTTGAGGGCCCCATAAATGTCACCTTTGGCTATCTAGAGGAGCAGATTGTTTGTGACTTTACTAGTGACACCCATTCCTCTAGTTTTGAAGCTGAGGCTGGCAATGACCCCAGTGACCATTTAGTTGAGCTAATTTTCAAGTGTGACAATGGTTTTGCTGTGGGAACAGTTTAATAGACCTTCTTGTTCACACAGCTTTGAAGGTATGAGGGCTGTTCACTCAGCAAGAACACAAAGGCAGAGAGAATCACTCAGCAACTGGGAGTCCCTGTTTCTGGTCAGTGGCCAACACCCTGGGAACCCTCTCTCCTCAGTCTCCATCATAAACCCTCTTTAAAAGGAGAGGCGTTTAGGAAGCTTTGCCTTGTAAGGTGCCATCAGTGAAGCACTGGGCTGTGCTCCAAGCTCCTCAAAATCTCCAAAACAAGACCCCTGTACTTATTAAGAGAAGAGATAGCATCAGGCAGTAAGACTGTTGAACAGATGGCACAGGTAGCTTGGTGAATCTGCGGGAAGATACGGAAATGCCCTTCCACCCGAGGTGTCAGAATGGCTCCCTGAAGCTTCATGGATGGGGACCAGCTGTGGAAGCTGCATGTTCTGGGAAAGGGAGAGAGGCAAAACTACAGCTTCTGCTGTAACCAGCAGCCAAGGCTGTGAGCATCTCTCAGAAACCTGGAGCTGAAGTCCGTTGGTGACTGACAGGCACAGTAGCTGAAGTGAAGGGCAGGGGAGAGTAGAGAAGGCGCAGGTTGGCTGTGCAGTCTGACTGGGGTGACCGATGGCTTCATTTGTGGTTTCTGAAGTCTCGAGGGAAAGACAGCTTGCATGATGCCGATTTTAGGCATGGTGAGATGCTGGTGGCAAGTGTGACTCAAAGTCTCCACTGTAGTTATAGTTCATTATTTGTGCTACACTCCACCAGGCAGGAGCAGTGTGGTGCTGGGGGAAGAGGGAAGTAACCGTTAAGCTAAGGAACCATTGTGTGAGTCTGGCGGGGGAAGAGAGAAGGGAGACCCCCAAAGTGAGACAGGGACAAGAAGACAGCATCTAATTCTTCTCCCACAGTGCACTGGAAGCTGAAGTTGCCAGCCCAGCTACTCCTGTGAGCACTCTGTTCCAGTGACAATGAGTTCTCTCTCAGTAGCACCGCTGCTGATTATTGATCAGGTAGAACAGAGTGTAATTCATGATCAGACCAGGGCACACCTGGGGGTAAAGTCATCCTGCTAGGAAACTGTGCTAACCAAGATCTCCATGAGCCTCGAGCTTTTCATCTTCATCCCCTGCAGCAGAGGTCAGGGGACAGATGGCAATCAATGTGAAGAGAAGCCGATATGTCTGGTTTGCAGTCTGGCCATTGGAGACGTAAGTCACAAACAATGCCACACCAGTTTGGAATTATGATTAATAGGGTGGTATTTATTTAAAGGGGAAAAACTTACAGATCACAGCCCTCTGTGCAACCAGGAAGGGAGTCTAGTCACCCGTGGAGCAGGAAGTGAGAGCGCGGAGAGGGAAGTCGCTGCTTTTTTAAAGGGAGAGAGACCATGCCCCAATGGGCTGGTATCTCAGCAGCTATAGGCTGGAGGAGTGGGAGGACCTCCCGCAACACCTCCCCCTTTTGTTTAAATAAGAGAGTTCTAAACCTACTATGAAATTGTATACAATAAGTACAAATATCCTATTCTAACTAGCTTAGGTCTTGTATAAAAAATAACTTGGCCAAGTCATGAGAGAAAAGTAACTACATCTATATAGTCTTCAACCCCATTGAAGATCTGAGAAGGGAAATAATGTTACCTGGGTAATTAGGAAGTTCAGTAAAATAACTTCCAAAACATGCAACAAATCACAGAGACAACTAGCTACCTGGGCAATCACCCAAAGTCACGTTAGCAGCATTGAAGCAACCAACTTTGGCTAAGGCCTAACATAACTGACATACCATTTTCAAAGGCAAGCAACTTTTCAAAACTATCTTACCCTGTCTTGGCAGGATATGACAGTCCTGTTTTACCGATTGATGCATGCTCTGTATTTCTGTCAGTGGTTGAGGTATGGGCATTTCTTTGCCCAAAGGCCAGTTCTGCTAAAAAGAAAGGCTCCAGGTGGAGTGTCTTTGGTGCTCAACATTCTCTCGGGAATAGAGCAGTGTTGCCAGGAGCAATTGTGTCTCAGTACCACAAAATTCTGAGTTAGATTAAAGGCCATTTTCTACAGCTCTTTGAAGAAGTTGAAGATTATCTATCTATACTGAGTATAATCTCTATATATCTAAAGAACCTGATTAGTCTAATTATAAATGACAAACTTAGATGACTATTAATCTATATAATTCTCAATATCTATCTAACTTAAAGACTAAGAAAATAAACGACTGTGAAACAAATGAGGACAATGACCTCCAAATATAAACAATGTACAAATATACATTGCAGTAGGTCAATATATATCAATACACAAACATTATATAAGTATCTTAATCAGAGGTAGAAATGTACACTGCAATATGGTAAATATATACAATATATATATCAATACAATATATGTCAATACATAAAAAATGTTTTAAACAGAGGTAGAAACATGCATGCATACAATAGTCAATATAATTTAACTTTGTATCAATATACAAGAATCTATACCAATATATTTGTCTAAAAACAGTAACTCACAATTACAAATCTATCAAATCTATTATCCCATCATCCCTCTTTTTTTAAATGATCCCTGAGCTTATAAAATTCCTCCCCCAACCCTCAATCGTATACTAATTATAACCAACCCCTAAATGATGTCCCTAAACCCAAGGGCAAACTTTAATGGGAGAGGGGACGTCGTCCTCTAGAATTACTTACAGCTGTCATGGGGGCGACGGTCTTTCTGGGGGATCCTGTGAAAGTAAAATGATGGTTAAATTTCAAGATCAATGTCTTTTAAAATTGCCAATAGTCTCTGAGTATTTTGGGCAGGTCTGGCCAAAATGTTGTATAATGGCCTCCCGCAACAGGCCATTACTCAAGGGAGTGAACAGCCAGCCGCCCAGCAGCGGTGTGGCAGGCTGAGTGGAACTTCCGTGATGATCACCAAGATCTGACGTCTTCATATGGCTTTGATGGTTCCATCTTCTAAGATATTGGAAATGTTCTGGAGCACTCTCCTGAGGGTATTTCTTTGAACATTGGTTTCTTCTTCTAGGGTAGGGGTAAGAGAGAAGAGGGGATACACAGGGAAGGAGAGATGCTGTGGAACAATCCTCTTGTTCACTATAGAGCTTTGTCATTCAAATCGGTTTAATAAAACACTGATTGGCCAGTAGCAAGGCAGGAAGAAAAGGTGGGGCAACCAAATTAAGGATGATGGGAGGGAGAAGGGTAAAGTCAGGAGTTGCCAGTCACATGCAGAGGGAGCAGGCAATTAATGTGCCATGCTAATAAAGATACCGCCATGTGGCAGAGCATAAATAAGGAATATGGGTTAACTTAAAATGTAAGAGTTAGCTAGTAACAAGCCTGAGCTATTGGATGAGCATTTATAATTAATAATCAACCTCTGGGTGATTATTTGGGAACTTGTGGGCATGAGAGAAACATCCACTTACAGAGAGAGTGAGGAAGGGAGGGAGGGAAGGATGGAGAATTCGTGCTTCCACACCTCCTCCATTTCAGAGAGGGCTGTTTACTACTCCTCAGTTTATTAGTATTGTTGTTCCTCACCCTATACTTCCTTAAATTATCCCACCCTCTCAGTTTTAACATTCCCCATTCAGAACACAGTTACATAGCTTAGAATTTTCTTTTCTGTTAGAAAAGTGCCTATTTATTATTGCTCAATGACAGTTTGCACGAAGGAACATTTTAGAGCTCACAAACATTTTCTTATAAATTATTCCATGCTGATGAGTGGAGAAGTATCCATGTTCTAAGACTCTTGGGACCCAGCAGGTGAATTAACTCTCTCAAGGTCACGTAGGTAGATAGATTTGGATCAAACTCTGGGCTTCTACTCTAACACCACGGCAAATGGCTTGAGGTATATTAGGTAGGCTAGAATGAAGGCTTTGTTCTATGTCAAGTGCAAAGGAAGAAGATTATATTCCATGATTCTACTCCTTGTTAAAAAATTACTTTTATTTTCAATAAGATACAGGAATTTAGAATATAGTCTTTAAATTTTTTAAAATATGTTATAGGCATTGTCTGCATGTAGTCTGTGTACCATGTGTGTTCCTGGTACCCTGCAGAGGTCAGAAGAGGATGTTAGATCTCCTGGAACTGGAGTTACTGGGTCCTGGGAATTGAACCTGGGTCCTCCGGAGGAGCAGCCAGTGTTCCTAACCACAGAGCCATCTCTCCAGCCCAAGAACGTGTTCTTGAGAGGACGAGTGAGGGACTCTTCAGTCCCACTGCCCTTTATGGGGGAGGTGACTGCTACCACGAGCTTGATGTGCTTTATTTCATTATCAAAGTGGTACGAGATCATTACAGGAGCCAAAAGAAAGAAAATCCTCCTTCCTGTGCTACTTGGAGACAAAGTTAATATTTCATTGCACTTCATATTAACCTTTATCTAGGCACATTTTTATAATTATACGTGTCTTATATAACTAAAGTTTGAGTGCATGTATGATTGACTGCTTTTTAAAAATTTCCATATCAGGAACATTTTCTTATGCTAATACATTTTTGGAAAGATATTTTCAAGGTTGCATATTTCCTTAATTAGGGGTGGTGTAGTCATTTAGTTAACCATTTACTACATTACTGGAAATGATCACTGTTTGTATAATCATAAATGATGCTGAGGTATGTTATCTCTTTTTACACACAAGGAAGGGATGCTTCTTTTGCTCTAATTTTACGCATTTGCCTTTATTTACCCTACCGAGCCCTTTTGTAGAAGCCAGGTATGGTGTTAATTATGAAAGCTAGTTGCGTGGGGAGGTCCGAGTCTCCTGTCCACGGAGCCATTGGTGACAAAGGAGTAATGAAGGGAACAGTGATAACGAGCATGGCTCTTTGGCTGCTCATTAGTGCCATCTGTGCAGCAAAACATCAATGAGCCACACTTTGAACCCGGGAAGAGGGCTTTTAATTATAGCTCTTTCTTGGTGTCTCTGCTCTTTTGATTCTACCAGTCTGCTGGAGCCTTTGAACACGCTGTCTCGGCTTTGCTGTGGTGAATGAGCTCTCTGGCTTTGAGCTGATTTAAGCATTACAGAAAGGGCAAATAGCCCTCTAAGCTTTGTTTTTTGCACTGAATCTGGGATAAAGGAGGTGGAGGGCAAACGCTCCCACATTCTATTTGACTAATAAACCAATCAAGAAAGATCTAAGCAATGAACAGTTGCTCAAAGATTGGAAGTCCTATCAAAAACACAAATCTGATCAACCTAAATAGCAACCAAAGACAATGACTAGTAATTAAGATCCTATAGCATTTTCAGCTATAAAAGTCATTATTTTTCAAATGGAATATCCAATTTCATCATGGCATACAGCTGGCATACATAGTATACAAATGGATTCATTTATGATATGCTTGTTTAGCAGTGAGGCTCAAAATAGGTGCCATTTGGTCAACTTAGGAGTAAATAGTAATGTCTTAAGATGTGCCTTCTCTGTGAGGCAATATTTATGTTTAGCAAAACGTATCCCAAAAGGAATTATCATGGTAGGATTGTAGCAATGGTTGGTTACGAATGTTAGCTTCTGTTCTAATAAGAAAATCTTCTTATTCCTGGGAGGGAAGAAAACATCAGCAATGTCACAGAAGAGACAGAAACCCTTTGTCCAACTCCTGTTCCCTAAGTTAGCTAACGTGCTAACACCACACTAGTTATGTAATATACCACGCGGTTTTATAGAAGAGTACCTGTACTTGTAGGCAGCTCACAACTGTCCACAGCTGCAGTTCTAGGGGATCTGAAGTCCACTTCTGGTCCCTGCAGGCACTACAGGCAGAGCACCCACACACGTAAAATAAAAATAAACAAATCTTTAAAAAATTAAAAAGAAAAGTGATTATAATTATATATTTATATAAAAATTATATATATATATGCTTTATATAAAAGCTTGTGTTTCAGATGCATTCTTCAGAAAACCAATTTAGCCAGAGGAATTTGAAGAGATGTTTTCTTATTATCGAGGCATTTGGACTGGAGACATAGTTGATCAGGGGATGAAGCACCGCACGCAGCTCTGCTCTGGCTGCACAATTCCTAGCTGCATTGTTCAATGACTTCAATTACAGCCAGGTCCTGTCTGTAAGAAGAAACGCAGCCCCTAGTGCTCAAGGCTTATGTAGCCTTACTGCTGGAGTCAGTTATGACTCTGAGTTCTGAGTTAATCAAAGCTTGCTCTGATTAAGTAGACTAGAAAGCTTTAGATGATAATTGAGTAGTCTGTATTCCCAAGACTGGTGTAGAGTCAGATGGAAATGAAAGCCAGCGTCTCTGAGCCCAATGCCACATCTCCTCCTGACACTGACGTGGAACACAGTGTGGTCCTCACTGCAAATGTAGCCATTTCTACCCCTGGAAATTCACCCTTGCTGTTGCTGCCCCCACCCTGTCTGCAGGGATAGATAGCAGAGTCTCCCTTCTTCTTTGAATCAATCGATTCCGAAGTGACATTTTCACTGCTCAAGTCCGAGGCTCACGAAGAAGTGGCAGACATTTCGTCGCTTTATAACATACTCAGAAACTGGCTCTGACTTAATCCCCACTATGAAATGTGCTTGCTGACACCATGACTGGCCCAGAATAGGGCAGATCTTTCTGAGATAAGGACAAGGCAGCAAATCTCCATCATATGCAAATGTTTATCTTTTATTTGTGTAGTGGCATTTCATTTATATTCTAATAAATAAAGCTTGCCCGGGGATCAGGAAAGTAAAACAGCCACACTGGCCAGCCTTACAATCCAGACAATGATGACACACACCTTTAGTCCCAGTAGCCACATTAGTTGTCATAGAAACTGGGCGATACATGCCTTTAATCCCAGTGGTGCATGGGATTAATCCCAGCCCTAGAAAGGAATATAAGACGGGAGGAGACAGCTCACAGAAACAATCTCGTTCTGAGATTCCTGGAGGCAGGATTACCCTTTTGGACTGAAGGCGAGGTAAGAGCCAGTGACTGGCTGCTTTGCTTCTCTGATCGTTTTTATTAATCGTGCTTCATTCTTGCTTTTTTTGGTTTTGGTACAAAGCTAAGGTCAGTTAGGCAAGAAGTTAGACATGAGCTAACCAAGGAGTCTGCAGTTGTATTTAGGTTTATCCTGGTGGTCAGACAGCTCCAGTGAGGTTCTTCTGCTGTATCAGAAAACCCAGGCACCAGAGGGGTTCCTAATGGAGTTTCATGTGCACCAGCTGACTCTGGCTAGGGAAGCAGATCGGTGCCTCCCTCAGTCTTTATCAGAGGGGCACAAATGGGAGCAGATGGGAACAAACACAGAGACCCAGGGCTAGACAATGCAGGAAGTACGAGATCTCGGAACACGCAGCCCTAGACAGGTTGTCTCCATCAAATCCCTCCTCTTAGGGCAGGGGAACCCTGTAGAGGAGGCAGAAAGAGTGTAAGAACCAGAGGGGATGGACGATACCAAGAAAACAAAAAGCTCTAAATCAACACGATTGATGCACGTATGAGCTCACAGAGAACAAGGCAGCACGCACAGAGCCTGCTCAGGTCTGCACCAGTTGGGGTCCTGGAGCTGAAAGGAGAAATGGACACATGCCCCACGTCTAACCTGGACTATTCAGTTGATAACCACTTGCAAATGATAATTTGCTTTTCTTCAAGGGAGTCTCACTATGGGAACAAATTACTCTTATAGGTAGGCTGCATGCCTGCAGCAGATGGACAAAAAAAAAGCAGAAAGTCAAGGGCATCTTTGGAGGTTTCTTGTCTCATACTGCCATGTTGGGCATTTCTCCTTTTTAATTTTATCTTTATCTTATTTTATTTATGTTTTTCTTTTCTTTTCTTTTTGCTTTTGTGTATATATTGTGATACCCAGTTTAGTGTTTTTTTTTTTATTTTTTTTTATGGGATTCCTGAGTATTTGAATGGGAGGGTCTCTGATTCTTGTGCCTTCCCTTGGGCTGTTTTCCATCTGTTTCTTTGTTTTGTCAAATTCCAATGTGTTAGTCTTTGAAAACTCTATTTTTAACAAAAGGAAAAATTCAGAAGACAAAAAGGAATTGAAAGAGGAAATAAAAAGTCTTTATCCTTAGAAGACACCAGCTTGCTTATATGACCCCCTTCATGGTGCTCTGACTTATATGATCACCTTCAAGGTGGTCTTGTCTCCCCCATCCCTGGGTTTTTCAAGAGAGTCATAGAAAGAAATGTCCTAAAAGAGAGACATGGTACATCATGATTTAGGATGGGGGAAGGGGTCACCTTACCCCACAAATAAGTCACTAATCTTTTTTTTTAAATTTTTTTATTTTTTT
>NW_004949122.1:962605-969812 GCF_000317375.1 Microtus ochrogaster | reverse complement strand
AGAGATCAGGCCTCTGTGCTGGATGGGCAGGTCGCAAACAAGGCACCTACTCTGCTTGTTGCAGGCAGGTCATAGAAACAAAGGAACTCCCTCCCGCTTGGGTGCCCTGAGGGTTCGGACCCAGTTCCCAGACAGGCTGGGCTGGTTGATGTTATGTGCCTAAAGAGGGCGGTGGGGCCAAAGTGGGGAGGGTTCTGCCCAAGAAGGCTGGGGGCCAAGGAACCTCTGAGCTCCCCGTCCCAGGCTCGTGCCACGGGGCCAGAAACTCACCCCAACGCTGGGTCTCCTGGCGTCGAGAGATCAGTCCTCTGTGCTGGATGGGCAGGTCGCAAACAAGGCGCCTACCCTGCTTGTTGCAGGCAGGCTTTAAGTCACTAATCTTAAAAATATTCATTTTAAGTTAAAAACCCACAAAAGAACTGCTATTATCTCTGCTTACCGGCCCTTTCTATCTTTCTCTGTAGTGGCCTTTGATTTACTAAATAAACTTTTTATCTGTGGTTCTCAGCTGAATTTTTTCCTTAAAGAAGATAAGAAGTAGGAGGAACCTTTGTGCTGTAACAAAGTGAGTTCCTGATTAGGAACAATGTTTTGATGGCTATAAACACAGTGACCAAAACATTTAGCTGGACAACGCTGTAAATATGGCAGGCAGGGTAAGAGACTAAAAATCTATACTAGCTAACTTGTTAGCCCAGTGACCAAATCACTCTCTGCTTGCTCAGTGGACTCAGTTTGCTCCCTGGTATCTTCTTGGTCCTCCAGGAGGTAAGGTCATTTCCTGCTTCAGTGATTGGGATTGGCTGAGCAGTTGCACAGTACGTTTCTTGTGAGTTCATGTTGAGTTCATATGTAGTCTTATTTCCTGTCAACACTGTGTGTTGCTTAGACGACACTCAACAAACAGTGGGATGCCTTGGGTCCCGCCATTTTGTCTACCTCCCTACTGAGGTCTTTTGGTGAGGGTTAATTATAGGCCTCAGGTATTTTTACCATCTAAGTCTAGTCAGAGTTATGCCCCTTACCGGCAAATGCCTAATCTCATTCTTCCCAAATAGTCAGACTAAACCATCATCACATTCCAGTAAATCTTGGTAGATTAGAACCCAGTGCCACCACTGTTCACAAGCAAATTCACTAAGGAGATCTCTAGGTTTTACTGACAAGGTTTCTCTTTGTTTTCCAAGACGAGTGGCCCCCGTGGTCTTCCAGCAGGTGCTAGAACGTCTTACCAGGCTTTTCCTGAGCCTTTGCATCAACTCTTGCAGGCCAGTCTCCTTGACTGTTAGTGGGCAAGAGGTGACATCAGGTCAGAAGTAGCTGTGCAGGAAGTACGAACCACTTGTTTACAAAACGTGCTCCAGGAGGTGTTTGTACTTTGGCCTGTAGATAAACTCTCTCCTTTAAGCTAATACACCATGGGGTGCACTCAGTTAGCAATGAGGCAGATGAGATAACCCACTCACCACGGTCAGCTGCTATCCCATGACCTGGCTGCCAGTCTCTAGCAGGCTCCAGTAGCAAGGTGTTTCTCACGAAGGGAATGACTGCTTGCTGAAAAGGGCATGGCTTTTATCCAAAACCTTAGGGGCTTCCAAGTGATTATTGTATTGTCTCATGCTGTGGCCTTGATTTAGCACCTTGACTCACTCACTTTGCTTATCGGAGGTGCTGCTCGTCCTGATGAGTTTGGAAACAAAGCTGGCAGAGCTGTGGTTCCTAGGGGTGGAAAAGCCCCCTTAATTAGGGGCTCTCTTTAGTTACAGCACAGTAGTTGGAGACAGAAACACTGCTTTCCAAATCCACAGATGTTTCCAGAACGCTTTTGTCTTCTTTTCAGTGGGAGGAGTGCAAAGTTAGCAGTTTTAACACAATTCTAGAGATGCTAGCCCCAAATCTCTCCAGATCACTGTGTTCTCAGAAACTAATGTCAGAAATTCTGACATCCTTTTGATTTTCCTTCCTTTTTATTTACATTGTCTTATTAAGACATCTAGAATAACAATCTTTTTTTTTGTCACATAGGGATCCGTGACTTGTGACAAACTAGATCAATCATTTAGGGTTTCATCAAAGGATCAATTCTAGCACAGGTTCTGCAGGTTGGTGCAACCAAGAACAATGATGGAAATGCATTCCCATACCCACTGGGAGAAAGCAGGGGTTTGGGTGTCTGTATAGTTGTTGAAAGTGAAAGGCATTTTCTCCATTGATGGCAGTATATCATCAAGGACAGGCTATATAGGTTTGCTCAGGTGAAATGGCTACCTCTAAAACAGTAGGTATGGTCAAATGCTGGCTTCTGCTTCTCATCTACTGCTGTTCTGTAAGAAGTTTCTGCCTGGGGCCCTGATCAAAGAGGTGAGTTGAACAGGGGTGAAAGTTGTGCCACCTCTGCATTTCAACTCTTTGATGAGGGAACAAGGCTTGTATTAGCCGTGGGAATCCCAAAGATTTGTTTGATTATTTCTGCAATAATTCTCCACGGCTCAGGGAGTAATGTAATGTGAAAATCAGCCAGGTCCGATATATACATATTTTAATGATGTATTCAGACCCAGTACAAAGATCCCATGGCAGCTGTAGAGCTACCTTGGGTAGCTGAAAATATTGGCTATTATAATCTCCGGTTATATATTTTATAAGTTTCATTTTTGATGGTGGTGGTGGTTGGGGGTGGCAGAGTGCAATGAGGGAATGTCATAGGACTACAGAGAAAAGAAGATTCTCATAGGTGATACATACCCAGGTATCTAATCATTTGTAGTTTTAACAAATTGTTTTGGGCTTTAGGCACATCCTTCTGTATTAATTGCTTTTCTCATGGAAGCACTATAAGGAAGGAAGCTCGCAATTTGAGAGGACACAGTCCGTCATGCTGGGGAAGCCCTGGCAGTAGGTGGGTTGATGGCAGAAGGAATTGGAGGTAGCTTGTCACATTGTATGTGCAGTCAAGAAGAGCAAGGGCACAGGAAGTGGGGACAGGCTAAGAAACCCCAAGGCCCACCCCTAGTGTTCCACTTCCTTCAGCTAGACCCTCCCTCAAGGCCATATCCAGGTGGGACCAAGAATTGAACACATGACACTATGGGGGACATTCTAATTACAACATTTTGTCTTCCTTTGAGTTGTCCAATGGCAGGAAGAATTGTCACCTCGTGGTCACTATCCTTGTAGTATTTCACTGCTTTATGCAATTATGTGACATTGGTTCTTCCAGAGTGTACCGGCTGGTTGTGTGTGTCAACTTGACGCAAGCTAGAGTCATCAGAGAGGAAGGAGCCTCCGTTGAGGAAATGCCTCCATTAGATCCAGCTGTAAAGCATTTTCTCAATGAATGAGCAACAGGGGAGGGCCTAACCCATGGTGGGTAGTGCCGTCTCTGGGCTGGTGGTCCTGGGTTTTATAAGAAAGCAGACTGAGCAAGCCATGTGAGCAAGCCAGTAAGCAGCACCCCTCCATGGTCTCTGCATCAGGATCCTGCCCTGTTTGGGTTCCTGTAGTGACTTCCTTCAGTGATGAACAGCAGTGTGGTAGTAAAAACCAACTAACCCCCCCTTTTTTTTTCTTAATTTGATGATTGGCTATGGTGTTTCGCTGTAGCAATAGAAACCCTAAGACACAGAGCTTCTCTCCATGAATCTTCCATGTAGATGACTATGGGAATTCCAACCATTAACATCAATGTATTTTTATTCTGTTCAACCAGGCAGACCAGATTCTAGTTTCCAAGTTGCTCCATTCCCTTAAGAGTCCATTACTTGTAGAGTGTGCATACCTTGTATAACTAACACAATGTGGGGTGTACTGATAGCATAATTCTCCCAAAGATGGCGACATCCTGATTACTAAGATAGATGAGTGATTTAGCTTAGATAGCAAAGGGGAGTGAAAAATTACAATTGACATTATGATTGCTGCTAAATTTGCTAAAATAAGTAGATTACACAGATGAACTCCCAGGGGTCCACAAAGCCAGAAAGGAAAGGTAAAGGAAAGGAGTTGAGCAGAGGGGCCATGGTCAGAGAGAGATATAACATCACTGGCTTCCAAAATGAAGGAAGAGACCTCTCACGTATGGCAGAAACAGGGACCCTAGATTTTCCTGCAGAACTCCCCAATGATACTTCAGTTCTGGGGCTCACACTTCCTTACCTGTAAGCGTATAAATGGGTGTTGTTTTTTGTCACCCCACTTGAGCTCTCTAGTTAACATGGCAGTGGTAGAGAACTCAGGCAAGATCTTAGTTTTAAATGCTAGAAAATAATGGCTATTTAAATTAGAAGATAGATATCCAGAAAGATGTACCTGGCTCATGGACTGCTCATGCATGCTAGAGGCCAGGAGCTGCAGAATACGCATTAGGGATCACACCAGTTTCCTTCAGGCAGGCTTCATTGAGCTGTGGCCCCCTCCATGGGAAGTAGCCATGGCACCCTCTTCTGCTTGTGCCAGCACTGGGTCTGCCATCAACTGCTGGCTAAAACTGCAGCCCCTCTTCTCCTTGGATGTGGGCGCTGCCCTGTGACACCCTCTACAGCAGTGGGTTCTCAACTTTTCCAACGCTGTGACCCTTTAATACAGCTCCTCACGGTGTGGTGACCCCCCAACGTAAAATAATTTCTGTTGCTACTTCATAACTGTAATCTTACAACGGTTATGAATCATAATGCAAACATCTGATATTTCTAGTGCTCTTAGGTGGCATCTGTGAAAGACTTGTTTGACCCTTCAAAGAGGTCACAGCCCAGAGCTTGAGAACCACTGCTCTACAAAGATCTTAGGCAGTTTCTACTTCCTTGGGTCCAAAAGAAACCCACTTTTCTTTTCTTTTGCAGCTTTCTCAGGTGCTTTTCTCTTAAAATTTCTTTTTTGTTTTTGGTGATTTTATTAAACAAATGGCAGCTACAGGTTTATGGATACAATGTTGTGTTTTAATGTATGGTTATGTCGCATCTGGGAATATAAAGGTACGCAGCCAGCGTGGAGGATGGCAAGAAGATGGCTAAGAATAGAACTCCCATGTATCTGACAAGCCCTCTTTTAGGATCCTATCCAAAGGAAATGAAATTAGTGTGTCAGGAGACACCTTGCTCATGGTAATGCTATTCACAGTAGTGAAGACTTAAAAGCAACCCACCCATCTCTTAGCAGCTGAAGAAAGAGGTATGGCCCACATGTCTTAAAGGGGATGTTAGAGCTGCCTTTAAAAACCAAGGAAACGCTGCCCTTTGTGACGAGAAGGATCTGGAAGATATTATGAGCCATTAACTTCTAATCAAAACCAGGAGCCTGTGCGTCTGTTTACTCTTGTACTGTAGCTGTGACGGACACTGAAAGTGACTGTTGGGTGACAAAACTTTTCCCAGGGAGAAGTGACATATATGTCTACTCACCCCAGACAGAGATCATAGGGCAGACCAAAGTATGGATACCACCAAAGCTCAACTTATGAATAAATAAATAATTATTTTCAAAACTACATTCATTCATTCGTTCACTCATTTAAGTGTGAGTGTGTGTGTATGTGTGTGTGCATGCACCTGTGTTTGTGTCCATGTTGTATGGCATGGTAAGAGTATGGAAGGCAGAAGACAACTTGTAGGAATCAGATCTCTCCTTCTACCACATAGGTCCTGGGGACCAATTCAGGTCATAAGACTTGGTTGCAGGGGCTATTAAATAGTTTTTTAAGGACATAAGTGAAATGTTTTTAGGATTCAAACACACACACACACACACACACACACACATTTGTTGAGGGACCCAGAAGTTTGAATCTATATTTAAATATGTATATATTCAAATATACACATACATGTATATATTATATACATACATATAAACATACACACATATATGTATACTTTATGTGCATAGGAAATTGCTCTGGTGTTCATAGCTCCTTTGCTGGAATTGGAAACAAATGGGTCACTTTTCTTCTAACGCTGAAATTTTCTATAAAGCAGCTTAGGTTCTTCAGCAAGTCAATTAGATCTGGCCCAAGATGACAAGGCCCCCACCAAATTCACCTGCTAACAATACTAACTCTGCCCACTGTATCCCAGTTAAGCCAGGTTACACTGCTTCCTCTGTCTCCCAGCCATGATTATCCAGGATCTGAAAGAATGATCCCATTCTGGGTAGCTAACACTCTGCACATGATTTTGCTTGGCCAGAGCAAGGACAGTAGCATTGTTAAGTTGGTAAGTTACCGTTGTCTCCTTTATTCTCCCTTGGTCTGGTCATGGTCTCTGGCATTAGCCAAGACAGCAGAGGTAAGCTCAACAGCAGTAATGAGCTATACATAGATAATAGGGCATGCCACTTAGCTTGATAATTGGTGGAGTAGGAGGACATTGATAAGTTGGATTAGCATTTCTTCCTGGAGAGAAAATGTGTTATTTCAACCAAGTGGTTGAGTCCTGTATCTTTGGATCTTTCATTTTCTATTTTCTGTAAGTCATGGCTAGATTTAAACAGCCAGTGCTAAAATTATCAAGAAAATAGATAACCAAAATACTTTTGGAAGAACTGGAAGAGAAAAGGACACGGAAAAGGCAATACCTTAGTTATGTTATGTCCACACACTGTGCAGGTTGTCTTTACCATGGCTTGTTAGGAAGAGAATGCGTAAGACTCATACACTTATGTAACATAAATTCGCTAGTTCTTGTTCATGATAAAGATATAACCAACTTCCCAAAGATGATATGATGAGTCTTGGCATGTGTGTGTGAGAGATTTAAGTGTTTTTCTATGTGTGAAGTGGCATTTTTAAATGTGAAAAAAGTTTTTAGAACGATAGTAGTAGAGATGTCAAGATAACACTCAAGAGGCTTGCCCATGCAGGAAAATGTCACATGCAAACAGTTTGGCTTGGAGTTGCAAAATCTTTCCCTTTTAGCGTTTTTGAACTTATTGAGCACAACCTCTCCCACAAACGTGCTCTGAAGTCTCACATGAAACTGTGTGAACCCACTGCCTTGTCTACGATGATGGGTGTGGAGAATGCTCCCAAGTTAATCTGTTTCTCCTGGAAAGAAGTCAAATGCCTGAGGGACTTTTTGGAACCTGGATGACTGAAACATTTTCCAATTTTTTGGGCAGATTCTTTATACAGAAGATATGTTCTTTAAAAGACCTTTTAAACTCACTTATTTGTTTTTTATTTTTTATTTTATTTTATTTTTTTTTAATTGAGAAA
>NW_004949122.1:957525-961747 GCF_000317375.1 Microtus ochrogaster | reverse complement strand
TGGCGATGGATGGAGATAAAGACAGAGACCCACACTGGAACACTGGACTGAGCTCTCAAAGTCACAATGAGGAACAGAAGGAGGGAGTAAACTCACTTATTTGTGATGTAATAATTTCAGTGGATTAAGAGTTCGTCTTATTTAGAGGAAATCCCAAGAAAGTATCTTGAGTATATATCATCCTAGGAGTCATTATTAAATTTAGTTATTTTTATTCTGTTTTCTTAAACATACAATGCAAAGATCAGTGGATTAAGAGGAGCCTAGTCCCACAGATACATCTACATCCCAGCTCCTGTGCCTGTAGCTCAGGGAACATGGAGGAAGAGCAGGCAGAAAGACTGGAAGAGCTGGAATACTGGGGGGCTCTGCTGTGAAACAGTCTCCTAGAAATTGCTGCACAAGCAAAACTGGAACAATGGTGTTATTGACGGACATGTTATCATGGAAGGGGAAAAATTTGCAGGGTCCCACCCCTACACAAAGAACTATAGGCACTAATGACTGCCCGGAGAGGGAGAATCAATCTTTCCCAGGAATATGCACTTTATTGCTTGTCCAATGCACAGTGGTCAGCATTGAAACTATATATGCACAAACAACAAAAATAGACTCAGCAGGCTGGACTTATATATATTTACATATGCATATATATGACAATCATAATGAATGGCCACAGGAAGGTAGCTGGGAGGCCAGGGGGAGAAAATAAAAGTAGGAAATGATAAATTCTATTTCAATTAGCATATTTTTAAAAAGAATGATTTGTTGGTTTCAAGTTATACAAAATAGGATAAATTGACTTTCTCTAACATTGGAAATATTTTTCAGTCTTTTTTTTTATACCAGTCCAGTAGAGACATGTGGATGGTCTCTGCAAACACCATGGCTAGCAGAGCCCAGCAGAGCCCAGCAGAGTGTTGACCCATGAAATGCAAGAGAAAGTCTGGTTCAACACAACTCAGTAGCCAGTGTTGGTTCAAACTGAGAATCTGACAGCTGGAAGTTTAGTTTTAGGCATCTTTTAAAAAAACAGTTTTCGAGACAGAGTTTCTTTGTGTAACAGTCCTGACTGTCCTGGAACTCTCTCTGTAGACCAGCTGACCTCAAACTCACAGAGATCCACCTGCCTCTGCCTCCTGAGTGCTGGGATTAAAGGCCTTCATCACCACTGCCTGGCATTTTTAGGCAAATTTAAGCATAGCCAATCTGATGAAAAATTTGCTGGTGATAATTAACTCAATCCTGTATGCACAATAAAGCCTAAGACGAGACTACTCGAAGCTCTTTGTAAAGTACATGTGGTGTCCTCCACAAAGATGGGTTCTATAGGACCTATAGAGCGGGCCAAGGGAAACAATGCTCTTGATAAGGGTTTGGGAAGGATGGTGTTATAGACTGAGACAAACAGGCTCAATATGAGCAACTGGGGTCTGGAGGAGCCTGTCTGACTTAGCCACACAGAAATCACAGAGGTCACCAGGCAATTAATCACCTCTGTTCCCGGCCTTCTTGGCAGAAAACAGGTTATCTATCTCTTTCTTTGAAGAGACAACCCTATGTGTTTAACATTTTCTGTTTCCCTAGTGCTTACCTGTGAGCACAAGGACTTCCATGTCTCCCATAAAGACAGCCTTTCATCCAAGAAAGATTAACACAGAACGCATTTTCAGAGTGTCGTTAAGGACTAGGGACTTTGTTTTGCTTCCACTGTCTTTATATTCTTTCTTCTTCCCCAGAAAAGGAATTCTACAGCATCTTGATTTGGTTTGCTGGACTGAAAGTTCTAGGTTAGAAGCCAAGAGAATTGTGTCTGTGTGAAGTTCCAGACGTATGACCTAATAGGAGGTAGGGATGATGCTCATCCTGACGCAGCCCTTGGACCTGTGCACAGGGTGGGTGTACATCCCGTGCTCATCTGCATGCACAGCCATGTCTAAGAGGACCAAGGCTGGGAGGCTGGGCAACTTGCCTGTAGACGTTCACCTTGTTACTTGCTTGGCATTCAAACACTGGGCACCGTCCTCTGGTTATCAATCTAATGCACATTTAATCCAGTGTGGTGAATGTAGAGAATATTTAGAAAGACTCCAAGATTCCCAAATCACACATCGACAGATAAGGAAACTGCAGAGAACAATGCTTGTCTTTTACAGCAGAGTTTTAGATTTGGGCAAATACATCCAAAGCACCTCTTAATCCTTTGTCAAGCACAAAACCGTCTGATCAAGAAGACATCAGTGGGTTTTGGGAAAGCCTCATTATCACTGATATGACAATCTCAAATATCATAATGTACAAATGTTTCAATTGATTCATATAAAGTAATAGTTAATACCATTGCTATGCTTTTACTAATTTTATATCTGAGATAGGTTATCAGTAGTTCAGGCTGTCCCAGAACTCACTGTGTAGCCGTGTACTTATGGCAATCTTCTCAGCTTCCTGGATGCTTAGATTCCTGGCAAGAGCTACAGATCTAGCATCATTAACTTTATCTTGTCTGCGTCCGCGCGCGCATGTGCAAACACAGGTGGTGCAAGTTGGTGTTGAGGCCAGAGGTCAACCTTGGCTATCACTCCTCAGGAGCAGTCAGCCCTGTTTCTTAGACACAGGGTCTCTTTGGCTTGTGGCTCCCTGATTAGTTCAGGCTGGCTGCCCAGCAAGCTAAGGTCATCCTCCTATCCCTACCTCCCAAGCACTGGAACTGGATTCTGAGCATCAAACTGAGGTCCAAATGCTGTGTGACAAGGACTTTGCCAATTGAGTCACTGCCCCAACCTTTATTAACTTCATCTTTAACACACTGTCTCTAATATTATTAATTTGGTTTTAGGTGGAGAAATCCAAGGTCACCTGGTCTAAGAGTGCCGGAGCTCACAGATTTGACTCCTTTCCACCTTGACTTAAAGTCAGAGAGTGCAAACCTATTCTTGATCCTCAAGGCCAGATAACTGGATGCTTGATCTAAGGTGTGGTTACTTGATGTTTGTGATTAAGGAATTAATTACTCTCATTTGTTCCTTCTATCCTGGTAAGGAAGTCTTTTGCTATACCCTTTTGCTTGGTGTATATGAGCTATGAGAAATAAATTTGGGTGGACACAGTCTTCACTGATGCCCTTCTGACTCTTATCTTCTCTCTTGTCTATTTCTTTTCTCAATCCTCACTCCCCCTTTCTGGCATGTTCAAACAGGTCGACTGGTTTCCGATGAAGGAGACAGAGCTTTCACTGGCCCTAGGATATAGAAGGAGGCCACTTGTTTGTTCCCGACTGCTCAGCCATGAAATAACCACACAGAAACTATATTATTTAAATCACTGCTTGGCCCATAGCTCTAACTTCTTATTGGCTAACTCTTACATATTAATTTAACCCATCACCATTAATCTGTGCATTACCAGCAAAGTTTCAGCATGCCTGCCTCTGGCGGCAGCTCCATGGCTTCTCTCTGGCTCTGCCTCCTTTCTCCCAACATTCAATTTAGTTTTCCCTACCAACCTAAGTTCTTCCCTATCAACAGGCCAAGGCAGTTTCTTTATACACCAATGGTATTCAGAGCATACAGAAGAGAATCCCACATCACTAAAATAATTAAATCCAGCCGCAGTCATTTTGCTGCAGCCTCTTCTCTGCAAGCAGCACGGGTACAGTTTGTTCTTTACCTCACCCTTGGAGAGTGTTTATTGCTGCTGCTGTTTGTTTCCCTGCTCTGCTTATGTTTCCCTGTTGCTATTTACACAGCCTGCTTTACCCAAGCATTCCTCTCCAAACTGTGAAATGCCTTTGACAGCTCAGCCTAGCAATATCTCCTGAGCAGATAGATTGTTTCTCAAGGTATTGAGCAAAATCAAGGTCATTTGCTTTTTATATAGAATGAATCAGAATTTTTAATGATGGTTTCTTTTTTCTTCCTTTCTTCCTTCCTTCCTTTTTTAAAAATTCGAGACAGGGTTTCCCTGTAGCTTTGCAGCCTACCTTGGAACTAGCTCTTTTTTTTTTATTGAGAAAAGGAAAAAAACAAGTTTCCGCCTCCTCCCAGCCTCCCATTTCCCTCCCCCTCCTCCCACCCTTCTCCCCCTACACCTCTTCCCCTCCCTCTCCAGTCCAAAGAGCAGTCAGGGTTCCCTGCCCTGTGGAAAGTCCAAAGTCCTCCCCCTTCAGTCCATATCTAGGAAGGTGAACATACAAACTGGCTAGGCTCCCACAAAGCCAGCACAT
>NW_004949122.1:938891-953703 GCF_000317375.1 Microtus ochrogaster | reverse complement strand
TGTTTTCTTCTTTGCCTCCATTTCAGTTTTCAAGTCTTGAACTGTTTCCATTATCTGTTTGATTGTTTTTCCTTGGTTTTCTAGGGTATCATTCACTGATTTATTCAATTCCTCAAACTTTCTGATATATTTCTCATCCATTTCTATAAGGGCGTTTTTTACATGCTTTTTAAGGGCGTCAATCACTTTCATGAAGTCCATCTTTTGTACTTCTTCTTGATTAAGGTGTTCATGTCCTCCCGTTGTGAGGTCTCTGGTTTCTGGTGGCTTCATGTTGCTTTTCAGATTGTTGGGTGAATTCTTGCATTGGTGTCTGCCCATCTCTCCTCCAAATGCTCCCCTATGGATTTTCTTTTACCGGATCAGGTCTCCTTGCCTACTGATGTACCTTCCCAGTGATGGCTCTCCCCAGTGATGGCTTTCCTGGTGCCGAGATCAGATCTCCATGCCCAATGATGGCTCTCCCCAATGCTGGCTCTCCTGGCACCGAGATCAGTTCTCCGTGCTGGTTGGGTAGCTCATAAACAAAGCACCTACCTTGCTTGGTGCAGTCAGGCTATTGAAACAAAGGAATTCCCGCCTGCTTGGTTGCCCTGAGGATTCGGACCCAGTGCCCAGACAGGCTGGGCTGGGTGATGTTATGTGCCCCAAAAGGGCCGGGGGGGCCGAAGTGGGGAGGGTTCTGGATGCAAGCTGGGTTTGATAGGAAGAAAGAGGCTGTATGCAGGGAGTAGAGGCCCTGCAGAGAGCCCAAGAAGGACAGAGGGTTGAGGAACTTCCGAGTTCCCTGTCCCTGGCTGGAGCTGAGGGGTCAGAAACTCACCCCAAAGTTGGCTCTCCTTGTGCCGAGAGACCAGGTCTCCGTGCTGGTTGGGTAGCTTGTAAACAAAGCGCCTACCTTGCTTGGTGCAGGCAGGCTATAGTAACAAAGGAACTCCTGCCCGCTTGGTTGCCCTGAGGATTTGGACCCAGCGCCCAGACAGGCTGAGCTGGGTGATGTTATGTCTGGAACTAGCTCTTGTAGACCCAGCTGGCCTCGAACTCACAGAGATCCACCTGCCTCTGCCTCCGGAGTGCTGGGATTAAAGGCATATGCCACCACTGTCCAGGTGACAATTGTTTCTTAACTACTAAATTTGAATCTTCAAATCGAACAATTAAACCTTTGAACAATGTGTTTTGTTTTCCAAACATTCAACTACCGAGCTGCACAGCCAGCCCTGTGTCTTGTTTCTAAGGTCAGCAGCTTCCATGGTAAATCTGCCATTCCATTTCTCAGACTCTGGAAACAAATATTTTTATTCAGTTCCATACAATTCTTTTGCTATATGATCAAAAATGAAGTGCACATTTTTGGAGATGATGTGGGTGGAGGGGTGATTGGAGGAGCATGGGGTACCACAGCAGCACGCAGACCCTGGGAACCACATTGGTTGTTTAGGGAGGACTTACTGTGTGCCATGTACTCTGATTATTTTGTTACTTCTTCCAATCACCCTAGGGAGTCTGCACTGTTTTATTCCCTGTCTGCTGATGAGGAAGTGAAGGTGTAGGGAGGGGCTAGTAATCAAAGCATCAGAGCAAACAGGGCTCCATCTATAACTAGGGAGTGTTTTCCTAATCTGTGCCCTTAAAATACCTAGAGGGGGATCTTGTAGAGATGTCCAGGAGAGGCTTAAAATAAAAGTGTGGAATCCTTATCCAGGAGTGCAGGCAGAGACAACCATGGAGCAGAGTGGCTCTGACTGTGACAGCGGTTTGCTCTGGATGAATTCAGGAGGGTGATTGACTTCATGATTGAAAAGGCAAAGGACCTGCGGAGACGCTACTGTCCAGACCCAGGAAAATATCAGTCAGTGATTACATTTGGGTTTATTGTGGTTATACCCGGAGTCACGAGGATATGCTGTTGGATTTATAGTCTTAGGGCTTCTAAGAATAGACTTCAGGCTTCGTAAAACTTAATCATCTGTTAAGTCATGTGACATGAAGGTGGTAATAAAATTCTAGTACTTCAGAGACCAAGGCAGGAGAATCACGAATTCTAGCCTAGCCTGAGCTACATAGCAAAAAGAATCTGTCTCAGGAGACAAACAATGAAAACAAAAGATATAAGGGGAAGGCACCATCCCTATCCCCATCTGGATCAATTGGTTTCTGGCTTATTTGCTGAGCTGTCAATGAAAGACTTGTGTAATTATTCCTGAGTTTTACAATAAAAGTGTGAAAACTGGGGGGGGGGAGATGGAGAGAGAGAGAGAGAGAGTAAGAGAGAGAGAGAGGGAGAGAGAGGGAGGGAGGGAGGGAGGGAGGAAGAGAGGGGGGGACATACAGAATACAATTAATAAGTTATCCCATGGAGGAAAAACAATCTTAGGAAAGCATTCTCACTAAAAGATTTTTTTTAAACTTTATTTAACTTTATTTCATGCTGATGTCAGATTCTCTGGATCTGGAATTACAGACAGAAGAGCTGCCATGTGGGTGCTGGGAATTGAACCTGGGTCCTCTGGAGGAGCAGTCAATGCTCTCAACCCCTGAGCCATCTCACCAGCCCTCACTAAAAGATTTTTAAAACTGAAGTTTAACATTAACACACATAGGTAAAGGGTTTCGTTGTGGCATGCTCACACCTGTGTGCCATTACCCTTGGCTCTAATGTATCCTGCTCCTCTACTACCTCCTGCTGTCCCCTTCCTCTCTCCAGATAGTCCCCACCCTGCTTTCCATGTTACCTGCCATTTCTCTGTAGTTTTTATGACCCCCCCACCCCACAACGCAGACTTTGTCCACAGAGCTGTCTGACTCCATTTCTCTATGATTCAGCTATGACAGCTATGACAAATGCAGATCGGGTTATCTTTCTCAGTCACAGTTGTCCGCACGGTGCAGCACATTGTGCACATCGGCGATGCAAATGAACTTCAAGGCAGGTCCTCTCCTAGTGCTTTGTGGGAAATCCCTGTCAAGGCTTGCTGAGAAAGCCAGGCCCTACCCCAGCTGGGACTCCGGCTGTGCTGCCTGGATCTTCAAAGGGATCAAATGAAACCGGAAGAAGAAAAAAAATGTGCTCGGTTGTGCTAATAATTTTTTTCCCCTTAAGTCTTGAATTTCAGCCCCGACCCCTCATTAAACTAGGCACAGATTTTCCTTTCCTTACAGGGCTTCAAGAAACTAATCAAAAACAGTACCAAAGCCTCATTTTCTATCAGTCCTGTACCCTGTTTTATTTTTTTAAGGACAGTTTTCACATCCCGAAGCCTGTGGCTTTGTGTCACTAAGAACCAATTGAAAATGGTTTTCCTTTCTTCCTTTCCACTCTTCCTTTTGTTAAGAATCATCTTGGTTCAGAGTCCCCGGGGTCACAGTAGGTTCATCACTGACTAGCAATGTGACTACGGGCATGGTACTCACAACGCTGCAGCCCTTAGCTTCCTCTTCTATGACAAGGGGACCCTAATACTTGAGATTGTGGAAGAGCCCTTCTGTGTTGAGAACGTTTCCTGGTACTCATTGGAATACTGTATATTCTCACATGCACTTAGGTCTTTTTTTTCTCTCTCTATAGCTGATATTTCACTCCCCCTCTGCTGCTGCCAGGAGTGGCCCTGGGACACTCACAGGCAGCCCATGCAGCATTGCCACTGGAGAAAGTCCACCTTTTCTTTGATCCCTATACAAAGCTCTGTGGGTGTTCTGTTTGCGGTTGTGCTCAACTGGTACATTTGCATGTTTCTTCCAGATCCTTCTTTTTGTTAGTGGTCCATTTCTCTACTCTTCAGATAAAGCTCAAGAGTTGTTATATCAAACAAGGAGGCAAGCAAGCAGCAAGGGAAGACAGTTAATCGGTGGGAGTTAAAACTGTTCCTCTACAGCACTTTGTGTCTAGAGACTGGGCAGCTTGGGGTCCATCACACACTCCTTGATACCAAAGCTCTTTTGGAGCTGGACGGAATACACAGCTGGATTCTATTCTCATGCTTGCTTCACTTCCTTCGAGGCAGAGGTGAGATGAATTATGGGCGGTGGGCGACTCTCCTCCAGGAGGAAAACACCAGGGTGAGGTGTCATAGACCAGTCTTTATCTTCTGGTTAAGGCAAGTGAATCATTCTCACTCTTTAGCTTCGTGGGTTCTTGTTCTGTTTGTGTTCTTGAAACACGGTCTTACGTAGCCCAGTCTGAGCTTGAACATGTTATGCAACCAAAACTGTCCTCCAACTCCTGATCCTCCTGTCTCTATATCCCATGTGTTGGGATTATAATTGTGTTGATCGCTGTGCCTGGCTGATACTTTTTCCTTCTTCTTCTTCCTCCTCCTTGTTCTTTTTAAATAAAAAAAGCAACAATTCACTTGTTCCACCACCCGCACCTGACTTCATCCTGGATCTCAATGATTACAAGATGCTGCTTTGGAAAGTTAGACAGTTGTCCATGAAGAAAGACAGGTTTATGCCTAGCTGCTTTCAGCCCTAACAGGCAATGTTTTCCTTGCATTATTATACCACAAGGTTCCAGATCACACTCGTGGTGAGTGGCTTATGTTATATCCAAGAGACCTGGCATTACAGATTGAGTGGGGACCCCTCCCAAAATATGGTCCCAACCTTATCCCTGGTATGCAATGATGCTATTTAGGAGTAGCATTTTTAGATGTAGTCAAGTTAAGATGAGGACATAATGAATTATGATGAACCTTAACCCAACGACTACAGTCCATGTAAGGAGAGTAAACATTTGACACCATATGACCACGTAGACAGATTGCAGTGACGCAGCCATGCCTAAGCCAGAGCCCTAGCCTTTGCTTGCATATGGAAAGAGAGGCACAGGAGCAGAATCTCACTCAGAATCTACAGCGAGGATGGGCTTTTTTCACATCTTGATTTGCATGCCTATCTTCCAGAATTAGGCAACTATTTTAAATCTCAGTGTGTGGAAATTTGTTACAGCATGCAAGGAAACTTACACATCCATCAATCTTCAACTGTTAGAGTTGTGTGTGCCTGGCCTGCCTAGAAGTTGCTTAATTCAGCAAGCATCACCGTGCACTCGGGAATAGGCCATGTTTCTATCGCCCCAGCATGCACGTGCTTGGAAGTCTGGGT
This sequence comes from Microtus ochrogaster, assembly GCF_000317375.1. Classification (NCBI taxonomy): domain Eukaryota; kingdom Metazoa; phylum Chordata; class Mammalia; order Rodentia; family Cricetidae; genus Microtus; species Microtus ochrogaster. The sequence goes on along the minus strand of NW_004949122.1, from coordinate 948,597 downwards.
GGTGAGCCGCCCCCAAGTGAGGCTCCTGGTCTTTGGTTTTACTTGGCACTTGTGTAGCACAAATTCTAATTGATCTTAATAATAAAATTTGAGAGTCAACTGTCAGGGGTGAAAGCCGAAAGATCAGAGAAGCAATGAAGCCAACCACTAGAGAGTTCTTATCTCTACCAATGCTCAGAGCAAAGGGGAGCCTGTCTCTACAGATCGAATCCTCAGACCTCTGCTGTCTCTACAGATCGAATCCTCAGACCGCTGCTGTCCTACAGATCGAATCCCCAGACTGAATCCTCAGTCTGCACCTGAGCTCTTGTATCCTCTTTCTACCCAGTCATATGACCCCTGTCTCCACCTCCCTAGGGCTGGGATTAAAGGCATGTGATCCCAAGTACTGGGATCACCTTTGAGTGAGCTCTACTTCTCTTTCAGACAATTCTGTGTAGCCCAGGGTGGCCTTGAACTCACAGAGAACCATCTCCTGAGTGCTGGGATTAAAGGTGTGTGCCACCACTGCCTGGCTTCTATGGCTAACTAGTGGCTTAGCTCTGTGCTCTAATCTTTAGGCAAACACTCTTTGTTAGATTACAAACAACATATCACCACACACTTGCTTTCTCATTTACCTTAGATCCTCTTGACTGGTTCCCTCCGTGGGGGTTATTTCAAACCTGGATTGGAACTAAGAAAAGCTTTTAGGAAACAATTCTTGACTCCCTTTAGCTGATATAATTTTAATTTGCAATTTTCTTGTCAGAATGAGTACTAAGAAATTGTTTTAAGAAAATCATTATCCAACGGTTTCAAGGCAGTGTCATTTTATACAGATGGGGTAATTTCTCCCTTCAGAAAGAGCTATTTCTTGAGTAATTATTTTGGGTGCTAAGTGACAGGTTCAGACTATTTTGGGACTCTGGGGGCCTTGTCTCCTGACTTGCATTTACCTTGAGGACAAGGTGTGTGGCAGGTATCACCTGTGACTCATGCTTCTTCTTCCAGTGATGCTCATGTCTTCAGCAGACATCAGAATGTGACAAGGACGGCTCAGGAGACCTGCTGCCAGTGCACTTGTTATGTAAGACTAGCAGAGAGGATCGCTCTTTCTCTCTCCTTACTAAGCATCCTTTCACTTGGGCTGGGTGTGACATGCACACACAGAGTGGGGGGAGGGAGGAGAGAGAGAAAACAGTGAAGAGGATGCTCAGGAAATTACGAGCTACAAGGCAGTATACAATAGCCCCATACAACAGCTTTATCTAAGGCTTCCAACTAAAGCCATCTTAGTTAAACCCATACAGGTGTAAATGTAGAAGCCTTCAGCCAGGGGTCCTACAATACAGCTTTTATGACTATTTGCTAATTCCCATGAACTGGAATAAAGGGGGAATAGAGAGAGATATTAAACTACTTTCAAAATTGATAAAACCCCATATTTTAAAGGCGATGACAAATGAATTAAAATAATGTTCAAATATTCCAGCACCTACCTTGCTCCCACCCTCCCCCAGCATGACCCTCACAAAGAATCTGCTGACTATTATCACCCTGGTACGGCCTGGATTCTTCTTTCAACATTTCCACAGTATCCGTTTTCATGTCGTGGACTCTCGGACAGCCACAGGTTCCTGAATACGAGGATGGTATGTGCAGCGCTTCCTATGCCCAACAAGGGTGCCAATGTAGCTCTCATGAGATGACCCCCATCTCCACTTTATTTGAAGAAGTTGGTATTTAGGTGGCTTCGGTTCATTGCCCTAGAGCACACGAAACAGCGGCAGAACGGGAAGAGTGTCTGATGCACAGACCCTAGAGTTCACACCTAGTTGTGACAGCTGGAAAAAGCTACATTTACAAAGAAAATTTAGATAAAATCATAGGCTGTGCCATTCTGATAATCAATGGATTTTGCTTTGCTTGCTTTATTTGTTTTGCAGAGTTGGGGCTCCAACCCAGGCACGTTAGCCATGCATGCCACTGCTAAGCTCTCTCACAAGCCAAGTGGGTTTTACATGTTTTAGCCAGGACACAATCTAATCACCTTACTATTTCTTACAACATTTCCCAAAGGTCTTTGGTGTTGTTTTCTTTTGGGACCGGATTTCACTGTGAATCCCAGGCTGACCTCCAGCTGCCCCTTCCTGCCTTCCAGTCCAGCTTGCTGGGACCACTGTGCGTCAGCATGCCAGGGTCTTTAGTGGTTTGTAAACTGTAGAGAAGACCTCAAGGCAAAGAGCCCAGACACTGTTTTCCCTCTGATAACGGTATTTTCCAGGAGTGATTTTCCCTGCTGTCAGAGTGTGATAAGAGACTTGACTTTACCATTTGACCTATGATTTACCTGGGAAACGCAGAGTGAAAATATGTGGTTCATTAAACTAAGTGGAAAAGCAAGGCAAGCCCCAAAGCAGCGGTTTGTCTCTGGAAGGCAGAGATGTGCAAGGACCAAAGTCAGCGCTATGTAAAATTTGTGTTTTCCTTTGTTCATTCTGAGATGGAAGCTGCTGGTTCTAGATTTTCTGAGGATTTCCTCTTTTTAGAATAATCAAGGATTTTCGTGGTGGTAAGGAGAGAATCCTAAAGATAAAGTTTATTGACTCATAACTGCATTCATAGAAAATGATAGATGGAATTATAAATGTCTTAGACATTTATAATAAATTTATGCCATTTATAATAATGTCATATAATGTCCAATTTATGTGATTTATAATAAATGTCATAAATGAGACTTTCCATTTAATAGAAATAATATTAACATTCTTCTTTTCATTCACAAAGTAGATTCATTTGGTTCCTGCAATAATCCCATAAGATAGACAAGTTGTTGATATGGTGGCTTCAATACACACATACTTACAGAAACAGCCCACCCCAATACCTACCCCTGAATGTTTAATTTTCTCTTGTACAGAAAACACTGTTGCTTTTTGTCTCACGTTGTTTTTTCATTCCTAAATTTTATTTTATTTTTTCCTGTTTTATATATATTTTTGGAGACAGGGTCTCTTGTGCTCACCACATAACTAAGGTTGCCCTTGAACGTCTAATTCTCTGGGTTTTCTCCCGAGTGCTGAGGTTGCAGGCAGGCCTAGACCACTGTACTCTGTTTATTCAGTGCCGCAACTTGAACTCAGGACTTTGTGCATGCTAGGCAAGCACTCTTCCAACTGAACTGCAGTCTAAGTACCTTGCTTCTAACATGTTTGAAAAGGCAAAGCACTTCCATAGCTGTCTTCATTCCTTACTGCCAGCCTATGGAACCTGACTTACTCCATCTTTATAGGGAATTTTCTTGATTTTTCATGGTATTTTTCTCATGTCAAACCACTAGATACTTGTCTGCATTTATTCTAACCTATTTGCAGTTTCTGCTCTGTGGATAAGTTCTACCATCCTTCCATTTTGTCTTCTGTAGTGATGTTTCATTTGCATTTTAATGAATAAAGCTTGCCTGAAGATCAGAGAATAAAACAGCCACACTGGTCAGCCTTACAGACCAAGCCATGGTGGCACACACCTTTAATCCCAGTAGCCACACTAGCCATAGAGGCCAGGTGGTAGTGGTGCATGCCTTTAATCCCAGCAGTAGAGAGGAATATAAAACAGGATGGAACAGGTCTCAGCTCAGTCTCATTCTGAGGATTCCTGGAGGCAGGATCACCATTTTGGTCTGAGGTAGATTTAAGAGCCAGCGGCTGGCTACTTGGCTTTTCTGATCTTCAGGTTGGACCCTAATACCCGTCTCTGGGCTTACAGTCTTCTGATGGAGGAAGGTCATTGGTTAATTAAATAAAGAAGCTGCTTGCCCTGATAGGTTAAAACGTAGGTGGGAGGAGTAAACAGAACAGAACGCTGGGAGGAAGAGGAAGTGAGGTCAGACTTGACAGCTCTCCTCTTGGGGGCAGACGCCTCAGAGAGACACGATGCTCCACTCTTGCGGGCAGAGGCGAGAGCTCTGCTCTCTGAGGCACACACGATAAAGCTCTGACCCAGGATGGACGTAGGCTAGAATCTTCCCTGTAAGCGCACCTTGGGGTACTACACAAAGATGATTAGAAATGGGCTAGTCCAGGTGCGAGAGTTAGCCTAGAAGAGGCTATATAGAAATGGGCCAAGCAGTGATTAAAAGAATACAGTGTCCGTGTAATTATTTCGGGGCATAAGCTAGCCAGGCAGCCGGGGTGCGGCCGGGGTGCTGGGGACGCAGCCCCGCCGCTCCAATTACTACAGTCTTCCTTTGAAATATTCATTGCACGCCTTCTGTGACATCATGCTTTGCTTTGCATGCGTTGCCTATGCTTATTTGCTCAGCTGTCTATACTCTCTACTTCTATGATTCTCCTGGAAATGTCTACATTTCCTAAGGTTGTGCCTGTGATCCCCTTTGTTTGTATTGTCCACATTCCTTCCATCCTGATCTCAACCATTTGCCCATCTCCTCTCCCACTTTCTGCAATAGCCCAAGTCCCATCCTGTGCCAGTCCCTCTCGATGAATGACTTCCCTCCTACAGATCTAAAGGTTGTGAACGACAGAACAATAGACAGAACAATAATGGCCTCTTCTCTTATCTCCTCTCTAGATTATGTGGAAGAGGTGTGCCTTTCCCCTTCAAGACCAGCCTTGTTTACAATCCTGCCCCTTCCTGCTCTTTCCAGAACACAGGCTAGCTTGAGGATATCACTTTGCCTGATATTTTCAAAATACCCTACTGGTTTGGAGCCTCCATGCACACTTAGGCATTTATGAGGCCTGGCTATTGGTGGTATCCCCTGTAGCCAGCATCCATTTCAATGAGGAAGAGTCTACATTCTTCCACCATTCACTCATTTTTAAACTGTCTTCAGCCTCACAACTGTGGGCCTCCTGCTTCCCAGGACAGTTGACTTTCCACCCACCCACTCACAGATGGTTACCTGCCCTCTTCTGGCTTGTGATTGGCTCCTTTTTTCCCTACTTCCCTAATCATTATAGGTGCTCCCTTCCTTCTGCTCCCTTCTTTCTTTCTCCTTCCTTATTGAGTCTTCCAATTCAGTTACAAGTTAGAACTTTTCTTCTTTGCCACTATGGTGCAAATGCAGACACTGTTCACCTGTTAGATATCTCTTATGGCCATGTACACAGTCCTTGCTCTTGAGTTTTTCCTCCTGGTTTACCTAGGGTTATGAAACTGAAGACACGTGGGTAAAAGTGGTGACCATAGCAATCCCCTTGACACTAGGCCTAATTTCTGAGAGAAAAAAAAATAGCTAACAACTTGTAACTTAATACTTCAACTTCTTCAGTGAAGATAACTGGAGACACACCTTGTAGTTGACTGGAGTACTTTAGGATGTCACAACGATATGGTTGGGAAGGGCTGATATATGAGGTCCTTGAAAGGTTGATGAATTGTTCTGGATTTAATATTAATTGTCTGAGAGTTATTTCCTGGAGTTTGATTCAAAAGTTATTTTAATACCACAAATACATTTCTTTATCTACTATTATTTCACAAATAGGTAAAAATTTCTAAATCTGCAAATATTTTGGATTATTGATGCATTGTTCTCAAATTCTTAGGGAGTTAAACAGTGAGAAAAACTATTTGTCTGAATCTTGATGGTTTTAAATATCCTAGAGTCTTATACTACAAGGGGTAGCTCCCAAGGGAAGAAAACATTGCCATACAAGTTTAGAGATCCTTTCAGGGTGAGGCCATTGCAAAAGGGTGTTTCTGGGAGCAGGGATCACCCACAGTGTTATCATTTATAAACATGTGTGTTGGAGGACCAATCCCATGATAGGCAGTGGTCCTACGAGGGGCAGCAGCAGGACACCTGAGGCTTCCGTGGGTCCCCCTCAAATGATGGGAGACCGCAGTGGGTGAGAGACAGATATGCCATGCAGAGAGTTTGGGTATAGAGTTTATTTAGTGGGTTATGGAGGGGGAAGGGAAGGGAGAGGAAGAAGGGGAGAAAGGGGAGAAAGTGGGAAGAAGGGGAGGGGGTAGGGTCTACTTGCTTCAGGGAAAGGGTGTCAGGAATGGGCAGGGCTTGTCTCTTAAAGGGACAGGGTACACAGGTGACAGACCAGGCCAGCAGATTATAACACAAAGTACCTGGAGTTGCTTGGTCAATTAAAATATCCTAAAACTTAGAAATACATATGAATCAGGGCAGTTTTGGTGCTGAAATACTACATCCCGAAGACACCTCTTGGGGGCTTTAAATATAGCTTTCATGACCTAAGAGAGCGTAAAATCTGACCGGAGATATCATCCACTCTTCTGCAGAACGAATGAGCAAGCGCATTCTTGTCTTTAAAAGTAAATGATTTATCACAGTAAATCATTAAATTGGTTCAAGAGTTAAGAATTATGAAGCTAAAACCTAAGCTAAAAATTTAGACAGTCCCAGCACATAGCCACTAAAACTATCGCCTTGCCCTTCTCCTATCTCTGTCTCTACTTTTAGCTCACTTTAGGAAAAGAATTCAAACACTCCACACAGCAAACACACGGCCTTATCTCAGCAGCCCCAATCTAAAGCCTCACAGAAGGAAGGGGCCACACTGTAAACGTCTCCCACAAGTGTTTTGTACAGAACTACTGTGTGATAAATAGCTTGAAAAAGGTTTTTTTCCGTCAATAAGCAAAACATTTGTAAGAAACATGTGTGTTATATTTTTAAAAAAATAAAAGAATTCATATCTATTAACCCCAAATGACCCCTACCAATAGTCTAGTGTGATTTAGATAGAACTGGGTAAGCACTTTTCTGTAAGAGACACACAGTAAATATTTGAGGCTTTGGGACTGCTGAGGCTTCTGGGTTCTTTCCATGAAGTTCTGCCCTTGTGACGTAAGAGTGGTCGGTCATGGAGAAGATCAGTGGCTGCGCTCCAGTCAAAGGGGATTTACAAAGTTGGGCGGATTCTGACTGAAAACTACAGTTTACTGAGATCTAAACACACACCCTCATATCCACACGCCCACACACACAGAGCATAACAAGCTATTGTAGTATAAGGAATCATTTGTTCTGACTATGAAGCTATCTTTTCAGTGAACTATTGGAATCCTCTGGAAATCCCATGTCTTCTAAGATGAGGAATTCATTATTACCCCAAAGGAGACAGAGACTGGCTGGATCTCGGGTAAAAAGCAAACTTTAGCTGTTACAGTGGCATGTGGCCCTCCAAAATTCAGCTCTTACCTAACAAAATCTTTTTGAATTTGGGTTGGGTAAAAATATAAAGCATCCATCCTTGCTGGGCGGTGGTGGCATACGCCTTTAATCCCAGCAATCAGGAAGCAGAGGCAGGAGGATCTGTATGAGTTCGAGACCAGCCTGGTCTACAAGAGCTAGTTCCAGGACAGGCTCCAATGCTACAGAGAAACCCTGTCTTGGAAAAAAAAAAAACAAAAACAAAAACAAAAAACCCAAAAAACAAAAACAGAACAAAACAAAACAAAAAAAGTATCCATCCTTAGGGAGGCAAAAATGAAAAACAGGAATGCTATGGCTCCCAGATGTGGCCTCTTGTCTCTGACCAGGCTATTTTTTCAACTTTGTCCTCGCAGATAACTGAGCGAATGTAAACAGTTCTTATCTCCAAACTCACAGGGACTCCTGCCCACTGGGAAGGCAATCTTCTTCTGCCCTCAGAAGTAAGCCAGGCTTTGTCCATGTGCAAGTGTATTTCTTCCGTGTAAATTTGTGGGTCTTTAATTCTCCGCTGGAGGACTGAATCCAGCCAATCAACTCCTGTTAGACAGCAGACACAGAGCGAGTTGCTTCTCTAGTTCTACCTCTGTCATGGACTTTCAGGTTTTGGTGGTAGAGAAGGGCATGACAACATATATTCAGTCGTGAAAGTGTGGTGTTACCATGAAGCCCCATTGCTTCGGCATGCCTATTCTAACTGTATAGAAGTTCATTGAGATGTATAGGTTTTGGATCTGGTTAACATTGCTGTGTTTTTTTTTTTTTTGTTTCTAAATTTAGTTTTACACTAAAGGTTTAAGAAAGTGTTTTTTTTTCCATCAGTTAGTTGTGATGTGATTCATTTTCATTAAAAAACCAACTGTACACTAACTGAAGCATCTTTGACATGTGCTTGTTTTGTATCTATATAAGATTCACAGTTTTCTCCTTTCAAAATATAATAACAATTCCCACTGGTATATAACAGCAATTTTCTTTTACTTGCTACTAGTATAAAAATATCTTGCAAGTCTTTCTGCATTATAAGGCTGATAGCTGTTCCACTAAATGAATACACCACGTTAAAAATTTATTGCCAAAGAACAATGAATAAATTTTTATGAACAAGTGTAGATTATTCTCTTAAAAACATGGGAAATGTGGGAAGTCCCAAAATGTGTAAAAAGTCTGTTACTTAATTTTTCTTGGCCTTGTGCTTGTTTGCTTTCAGCTCTATGTTGACTTTTTGGAGGACATGGGCCAGTAGACATAAAGGCCAGGGCTATTTTCATGGTTGGTTGTTGACAGGAGTTTGTCTGTGTCACTACTGGGAGAAGCAGTAAGCCCTGGCCTCCAGAGCAGTGCACAGGAGGGTTAGGACATTCGGTACACTTGGCTCAGACTGCCCACTCAGAATTCTGTTTGGCTACAGTTTATTTCAGGAGCATGGAATCACAACTATTGGTTTGAGTCTCCCATCTACTCTGCCAGTTTCTCCACCCCAATTCTGTGTCCTTCTATAAGGCCAATAGCTTCTAGCCTTTAATATGTCTTGTATTTATAAGTTGAAAAAGTTTATAAAGCCATTTGGAAGGGAATCTTTCTTCCCAACTTTGATCTGCCCTGAAAACCGTGTTTAGCTCTCGTTAAGCCTGGCTTTCTCTCTCCCGGGACATTCTTGCTTTTCACAGTTGCCCAGTGAGTGATGGTGAGGAGCAGAACCTGCTCTCCAGTTGGCCTGGAGCTCTGCATCCTTGTCTTGAACTTGCGATTCTTCTGCTTTTGAAAACCCTTTTCAGGAGGCCAAACCAATAAATGTTTCATCCCCAGAAGACAAGACAAATAGAAGACATGATCATTTTTTTCCCCAAAGTGGATCTTGGCTCTAGGCGTAGAGAGATGAGATAAAAACGGTCTTCAGTCTTCTGAGACATAACCTTGTTACAGCTCAGCAGCCGTGGAGATATCTAATATGGTAACATATTTTTTTCTCACTCTGTTCTAAAAAATACTGTATAAGACTTCCAAGATCCAAATGATGCTAAGCTAAGTGCATAGGCAATGAAGACGATACAGGTTTCTGATTTTTAAATGAGGAGCATGTCAATGCTTTAACTTTTAGAAAAATATATTTAATTTCTTGAGAAACCGCCACATGCTTACTAATTTATATCCCCACCAGCACTGTACAAAGGTTGCATCTTCTCTGCTTTTTTCCCTGTATTTGTTAATTCTAGTCTTTCTGATAAAAAAACATCTTTACTGGGATGAGGTGATATGGCATTCTGGTTTTAGTTTGCATTTTCCTCGTTATTAGTGATGTTGAACCTTTTATTTTTCCTCCTCCTCCTCCTCCTCCTCCTCCTCCTCTTCTTCTTCTTCTTCTTCTTCTTCTTCTTCTTCTTCTTCTTCCTATTATTATTATTCCTCTTCCTCCTCCTCCTTCCTCATCCTTTCCTCTTCTTCCTCTTCTTCCTGTTGTTGTTGCTACTGCTAGAGAATCTTATTGTTAGATTCACATGAATA
>NW_004949122.1:936708-937876 GCF_000317375.1 Microtus ochrogaster | reverse complement strand
TGACTCTTTCTTTCTTTCTTTCTTTCTTTCTTTCTTTCTTTCTTTCTTTCTTTCTTTCTTTCTTCCTTCTTTCCTTCCTTCCTTCCTTTCTTTCTTTCTTTCTTTCTTTCTTTCTTTCTTTCTTTCTTTCTTTCTTTCTTTCTTCCTTCCTTCCTTCCTTTCTTTCATTTGCTGTGAAGAAGCTGTTTAGTTTGATGTAAAACTAGTCATGTACTTTTTGCTTCTTGTACTTTTGGGATGCAAGAAATTTTGTGTGTGAATGTCACTTTATGTAGTCAAAACTTAAGGGCTTATGCATGTGCAGTGCTGTAGAACAAACTGATGGCCACAGAAACTTCTGCATGTGCAGTACTGTAGAACAAACTGATGGCCACAGAAACTTTTGCATGTGCAGTACTGTAGAACAAACTGATGGCCGCAGAAACTTTTTCCTCCCACACTTAACTTCCAGATAAACTTTGGGGATAGTTTAGAGAATTTTTCAGTTGATGACCGTGAGAAGGCCCTGTAAGATATTAAACAATACGCCCTTGTTTGAAGATAAGACCTGTTGAGACGACTTACCACAAAGTTACCCAAAGTTGCCACTTAGAGATGTGCAGCCTAACTTATGCTTAACATCTGTGGATGTGACTGAAAAGACTGGAACACAGCAGGAAAATCCTCCCAGATGTCAAATAGAGGGTTAAGTCTGTGAATGGAAAGAGATCATCTCTCAACTTGAGCTTCGGCCAAGGGTCCATCCGAGGACAGTATGTTAGAGACCCAAAGTGCTAACTTGTCTTTAAATCAAGGATAGTGGTGATGGTGGGTAGATGTTAGATGTCTGTCTAGGCTTCAGTTTGACCTCAGTGACCAGGTGGTATGTGTGGTTTTTAGCACTGGAGCTCAGCTTACATTAAATCTCCACTGTGTCAAAGTCTATTTTCACCTTGCTTGTCCCCTTTTTATCATTCTGTCACTGATATGCCAGTAATCTACCAGACCACACCAACCTCCTCTTCGTTTCTGCATACATCACATTTCACAGGACATGAAACCTGTGACTCAGGTTACCTCTTTTTTTTTTAAATTTTGATAGGACTTTATTGAATTGGTATATCACTTTCAGGAATATATCTATTTTTTTTTTCATTGAGAAAAGGAAAAAAAAAAGAAAAAAGTTTCC
>NW_004949122.1:919830-936235 GCF_000317375.1 Microtus ochrogaster | reverse complement strand
ATCCATCACCAGATGAAGGTTCTATGGTGATATGCAAGATATTCGTCAGTATTGCTATAGGGTAGGGTCATTTCAGGTTCCCTATCCTCAGCTGCCCAAGGAACTAACTGGGGACATCACCTTTGGCTCCTGGGAGCCACTCTAGGTTCAAGTCTCTTGCCAACCCTAAGGTGGCTACCTCTTATCAAACAGCTTGATTTCCATTTCAAACCCTTGTCTATCAATATTTTGGTAAAATTAAGGTTTTCCTGAATCTAAGTTATGGTGTCTCAGGCGAGTCAAGTTATTAGCCGGAGAGCCCTCATTTCCTTTGCAATTCGCCAATCAGTATGTCTTCACCTCCCCAGTTCCCCTAGCCTGCAGAACAGTTCTGGAGAAGGGTTGCTCTCTCTCACGCTACCTCCTAGCTCTTTATTCTATGGAACAAGTTCTTTCTAATAAGCTAACATCATCTTTGAAAACACAAAAACTTGAACGTGACTACTTTCGCTATTTCTTCTTGCTGTAAATGGAGACCTCTTGTTGGTTTCCTGGATACCCAGACCTGAAATAATAATACAGAACCTATATTAATTACAACACTGTTCAGCCAATGACTCAGGCATCTTCCTAGCTAGCTCTTACATCTTAAATCAATCCATTTCTATTCATCTATGTATCTCCACAAGGCTGTGGCCTACTGGTAAGGTTCCATCTGGCATCTGTCTCCTTCGGCAGCTACATGGTGTCTCCTTGATTCTGCCCACTCTTTCTCTTTATCTCTGTTAGGATTTCCCACCTGGCTTCACTCTGCTAAGTCATTGGCCAAAACAGTTTTATTCTTCAACCAATAAAGCAAAACATTTACAGAAGGACTTCCCACATCATCTTGTTGCTACATATTTTCCCTAAGGCAAGGCACAAAAACCAGCCTAGTGCAGGAGACAGTGAAGCTGTGGGCGTGGGAAGGAACATTCGAGAAAGGTCATCAGTTAGCAGTCAGGTTGTACCTGTTTAAAGACACATCCTCCTCAGTTTCTCTGACCCTACCTTCCTAACTTTCTTGGCCTAAATCCTGCCTCTTCCAGTATTATTCATTTTAATTTACTATCAATCATGTAGTTTTTTTGTTACATCCAAGTAGTGTAAGTGGCTGGGGACTGAGTTTTCAACATGGACTCCTGGGGAGCATGGGAGATCTGAACTCTAGCAAGCCTTTGATGGAAATACGTTTAAGGTGCAGGTTCTCGGGTACCTCTGTAGACCTAGGGAGCTGCACTCTCTAGGGCTGGGTACAAGCCCTCTATAGGCATGTGACACATCTTCCAGTTTGAAAACTACTTGTTATTAATGATAGAAGAAGTTGTCTATTAGAGATAATATTTGAAAGCCTACTGTCTGAGCTTGAATATCTCCAATAATGAGCTATTCATAACTCAACAAAGTGGTGCTGCTGACTTTGGAAACTCTTGACCTTGGTTTTACTCTAACTTTGACATTTTAAACATTGCCTAGATTTATCTTTCTGGAGCCATAGGGAAGGAGTTAAATCCCTTCTGCACGAATCAACACTACTCTCATTTGCTTTTTCTACTAGGAGGAAAGCGGCATAACTTTTGAGTTCCTTTACTGTATTGCTTACCAGTTGCTCAGCATAAACCTGATTATTTAGATTGGTCTTTAAGTTGCACAAAACTGAATGCTGTAGTCTTGGCTTACCAGCTTAAGTAGACACTGGTTGTGTGATGTAACTTGTGCGATGCATAAACCTCTGAACATTATAGGAGCATGGTGGCTGGATGATACAAACACAGGAGAGGCATGGAGGTGATGTAATCACAGGAGAGTGGTGGTGTGGCCACAGGAAGGTGACAGCTCTGATGTAGCTCTCGGGAAGGTGATGACTGTATTATTATAGGAAAGTAATGTCTGCAATGGAATCCCAGGAAGGTACCATCTGGGATGGAGCCCACAGCTGGGTGATGGCTGGGATGTGGCCATAGGAGAACGATGATTGTGTGGTGGAAACTGCAGTCATTCGGAACTTCTGGAAGGAGGAAACAAGGGATTTCAGTAAGCTTGCCTGATACTGCAGATCAGAGTGTGGCTCTCCATAGACTGTTTCCCCCATCAAACGCCATGTTTCCAGACATTAGTGACTCTGTAAGAGGAGTCTTCTTCTAAGCCGTGCTCTGTTCTCTGAAGGTCCTGGAATTTCTGAACGTTTTCTGGTATCTGACTGTTGGCCTTCACTTCCTTAGTGCTATCATTCAAACTAATCCTCTTAACTTATATTGCATGTGCCAGGTGGAGAAGCCAAAGAGATAAGGAAGGTTATGAAACAGAATTTGCTTTGCAACATTTATAGCTGTGACTAGGTGGGGTTGAAAGGACCTCAGAAGCTGGTGGACACAGCAAGAAAAGAGGGTACAGCTTGCAAGACTTTCAGAGGGAGATGGATGAGGTTTGGTACCCCATGAGTGGCAGGATATCGTTAATTCGGCTAATGTGTGCTAACAGCAAGGGCTAACCGTTATACTAGCATCATGGCTGTCTGCCTCCCCACTTCACCAGCCCACCTGCTCTCTGGACCTGTCACCGTCACCAGCAACTCTACTTCCAGCTACACAAAGCTTTCCTAGTCTCAGTTTCACTGAACCTAAGTACTGATTTTCTTGGTTTGATTGCTTGTTTTTTTTTGGTTTTGGCTTTTCCAGAAAGGGGTTCTCTGTGTAGCTCTGGATGTCCTGAAACTCACTCTGTAGGCCAGGCTGGCCTCAAACTCAGAGGTGGGCCTGCCTCTACCTCCTGACTGTGCCACCACTTCCCAGCTTACTTATTTATTTGCGTGTTTGTTTGTTTGTTCATTTACTTATTTATTTATAAATCATCTGCTCATGGTAGTTAGCAAACTTTACAGGGTTCAAGTTTCTGCACTTGAAAAAGCATCCACTTTCCTGACCCCCATCCCCCCACCTCCGGCTCATCCTCCATCCCTTTTCTCAGGGGCCCTTCCTTTGTTTATACCTGACTCCTCAGTTCCTCTTCCCTGCTTTCTCCGCTTTTCCTCTGCATCTCTGACAAGTTCTGGGGCACCAACCTTTTGCTCACATTTGAAACTTGGACCAACAGAAGATAAAGGAGATGGATCCCTGGTTTCCTAACTTCTTCTCTAGGTAGCAGCCACAGAGGAAACTATTGAATCAAATTACAAGACAGTATACACCCATGGTCTTTTCCCTCATCTCTACCTTCTCTGTGATGCCCAAGCCCCAAATCTGCTCTTGTTCTCTCCTCTTCCTCCTCCCCTCCTCCGCTTTCCCTCCTCTCTCTCCTCTAAAATCAACAAGGATTAAAATGTTAATGATTTCCCTTAGACTCCAGGGAGGCTATCCTTGAGATTCATTGTATCATATATGCAAAGTTTCAGATATATGATCGGTCAACAGAGAGGGCTGCCGTCCTCCTCCTTTGCTCAAGATATACTCACTAAGCGCTTAGAAAAGCATTTGCTATTTCTTTGAACTTGATAGAATTTCTAGGACTTCAAGCACACACTGTATTTATTGTTTCTAATCTTTATTGTTTCATTCCCCTAGCATTAATTCATAGACAATTCAATTTGGTTAAGTGATGGCAAATCCAAAGCAAAATAACTATGGATAAAATCTGAATATAGATTCATCTGACTCCAAAATCCAACACTTTCATGATCCCTGCACTAATAACAAAGGGCACATCCCACAGAATCTTTTCACTTTCCTCCAAAAGAACGCTACTGTTTTTGTTTGTTTGTTTGTTTGTTTGTTTTCTGAAGTAAAACATGCATTAAAAGCAGGAGACCTGTGGAAGGAAAGCCTTGATGATCTGATGAGCATTTGGCATTCTCTTTGTTAGGGTTGGCATTGCTGGGCTAAGATCCCATGACCAACATCTCCTTGGGAGGAAAGGGTTTCTCTCATTTCACACAGTCCACCTCTGAGAGAAGTCAGGGCAGAAACTCAAGCAGGGCAGAAACCTGGAGGCAGGAGTGGAAGCAGAGGCCATGGAAGAGTACTGCTTACTGGCCTGATCTCCATGGCTAGCTTAGTCTGCTTTCTTACACACGCCAGGACCACCTGCCAATGGGTGGCATCACCCTCAGTGAGCTGGACTCTCCCCATCAATTATCAACCAAGAAATGTACCACAGGCTTGCTCACAGGCTAATCTGGGTGTGTGTGTGTTTTCTTAGCTGAGGTTCCCTCCCCCACGAACAACTCTAGCTTGTGTTAGCTTGGTGTTTTACCAGCCAGCAAAGGCATCAATTCCAAAAATTTACTAGGAAAGTCAACTAAAAATGTTTTAATTAGAAAACTTTCCTGTATGACACAATTTTTTAAAGTTCAGATTTTTTTTCCTTCCCAATTTCACTAATGCTTAACTTTAAAAACACAGATAGCCTTACATGCATTCAAGCTTACTGGGCAAAACATATATGGGCTTACAGGCAAAAGGCAATTTATTAAAAGCAAAAAGCAATTAAAATGAATTTCCTGGTTGGTAGTATATATTTATTCACTGTGTAAGTGTAGAGGCTCCTACCAAAAAATTATATTAAAATTGAAATCTTAAAAATGACATTGTAAATTTTATAATCAACCTAATTCAAAAGATGCTAAAACTAGGGCTGGAGAGATGGCTCAGTCATTAAAGGATAGGCTTATAACCCAGAAGACAAAAGATGATAAAACTACAGGATTCTTGGTTTTATTTTTATTTTCTGGTGTTTCAGCATTCATCCTATTGCATTCATCATGTTGCATGCATTAAAAATTTGTCATGCCATGAAAATATCCTATTGTTATAATAGTCAACAGTGAAGAGTTACCATTGAATTGAGATAATAGATTATAAGATTGGAATGTGTTCAGTCTTTCATAGGAATTGAACAGAATTGTATGATTGTTGAGTTGCAGCCATGCATGTACTGTAAATGATATTTCAGGCCAAGAGTAACTGTTACATAGATAGTAAACAGTGGTTGCTACAGGCTCCCATAGGTCTTCATTCATCTGAAGGTGCAGTTGACATTGTACTGAAATAGTGCTTGGAACATGGCTAATACTGAAGGTGGTCTTACTATACAACTATGAACTCCATCTTAAGAGCAAAGTATTATCAGTGATGTTGCCTCTGGCACTCTGACTGAAGGCAACCTAACCACTGGTGAGAAATACTAGACCTGCTTAGGTGGACAGAACCAGGCTCTTCCTTAGCACAGCTTATATTCCAGGAGGGGAGAAAGCTTTGGACAATCATTTTATCTTCCAGCAGATAAAAACTGAGAGCAGCTTTAATAATACATCATTAATTTTCAACAATTTTAAAAAACAGAGTCATGGGGATGTCCATAGAGAACGTCACCACCCTTTAACTAAATTAAATAAACAACATAGATCATACTTTTCTTTTTGGGGAAATTCATAATTAATATAATAAGGGCTTAGAGATTCTACTTAAAAATCTGTTTTAATTTAATTTCACCTAACTTTTCTCAAACCAACTTGATAATGAAAACTTAAACATATGTGTCTATATGTTTTATATTATATATATGTATAACATACACATATATTACCCACCAATAGGCTATAATGTTATATGCCATAATATTGGTCTTCCATGCGCTTTCTCTAGAGAAATGCTGATTTGCAGAAAAACTGAAAGTCTGCTATTTCCCACACTTTACATCATGTATTGAAGACAAATAGTTTGAGGAAAAGCTTCCCAATTTACCTTTCCATCTACATCTAAGTGTCAGAAACACTTAGCAACCAGGGACCAGGGCCGTGTAAAAACTAGATGTGCGTCTACTTAATTAAGGAAGTATTTTGAGACTGTCAGTGTGTTTATTTCCATGCTCATTTCTTACACATTATGAAGAGAACAAAAATGGATCTAAGAGTTAATATCATAGGGGAAAAATCACGTTAGGCTAAATCTGCTGTTATTAAGCCTTGCTACGGTTTGTTTGACAGTGCTGGGCATGCTAACAAACATTTGATTGTCACGTGTTGTCATAGATGATTTTCTATCTTGTATTTCCTATCTATCATGTGTAATAAATTGTCTCCAAACTTAATAGCTCAAACATTATTATCTCCCGTTGTCAGGGGGCAGGAACTGGGTATCATTTCCCAGAGTCTTCTGGCACAGAATCTGTCACAAGGTTGCAACCTAAGTATTGACAGGAGCTGTCATTACTTTGAGGCTCAATGGGAAGGATCCTTTTCCAAGTTCATGCAAGTGCTTGATTTAGTTCCTTGTGACTTTTGGGGAGAGGAGGCCCCCTCCATCCTGCCTCACCCTTCTCATGAAGCAGCTGGCTTTCATCATGTGGACAAGTGTGAGAGCAAGGAAGGGTGGGTAAGATGGAAGCCAGAGTCTTCTGTCACCACGTCTCAGTTGACCCGCCCATCGTATTTGTCACGTTCTGTTTGGTGGATGCAGGTTGCTAGGGCAGCCCACTCTCAAGGGGAGTGTGTTACATAAGCCTATGAGTACCAGGAAGTGAAGGCACTGTCTTAGAAGCTGCCTGGGGCACTTTTTAGCAACTGGTACATAGAGTGAGGCTGTTCCATGAAATGAGTCTGGTGCTTGGGAGGTGTTGTTCCGTCCTGCAACTATAGGTCCGCACACCGAAATCCGGTAAAATGGCAACAGCTGCACTTCCATTATTCATATCAAAGAGAACTCTGTGTTTTGTCTAGAAAGTACTCCTTGACACCTCTGCATAATGAGGGGAAGATGCACAAAAAGCACAGGCCGATACATTGTGTCCAGGTCAATGCTGCAGGATGGAGTTATAGAGCAGTTGAGCCGGAAAGGGTCAATGATGTCTAGAGGCCCTAAAGATAGGAGCACCCACTGAAGTCTAAGTTACATTCAATGCAGAAGATGTTAAAGAACACTAGAACTTGTTGCCAAGAAACAAGTTATCTCAAAACTTTGCAACTTCAAGCAGCAGACATGTGTGACTCACAGAGTCTATGAGTCTGAATGAGGAGAGGTTTGACAGGGATTATCTGGCTCAGGACGTTTAACTCAAGGTGCCATTAAAGACTTCAGACATCTGAAGACTTCAGAGTGGTAGGATTCACCGTCGGAGATGGCACATTCATGGCTGTTAGCAGGAGGCCTTGGGTCCCTGACACATGCCCCTCTTGTAGGAGTGCCAGAGTCTCCTCACTCCATGACATCTGGCTTCCCTTAGAGAGACCTATCCAAGACAAAGAAGCAAGAGGAAGTCACACAATCTTTTATGGTTTACTCTGGAAAAATACATAGTCCCTTTGGCCACATGCTCTTCATTAAATTCAGTTATTGGGTTCAGTTCATCCTCAAGGGTAGGGAGTAAAGAAGCTCTGGTCTAAAAGGTGAAGTGTGAAAGAATCTCAGGCAAAACTCAGGGCACTGACAGGGCTGCAGGCTCATTCCTTAACAAAATGAGCAGTCTAAAACACAGTGGAACACTTAGGAGAGCTAACGGTGACGTCCCATTGCACAGCGGGGTGATTTACACAAAGAACATGAATTCTGTGTTTTCCAGAAGGTAGATCTAATGTGAGAGTTTTCACTAAAAGAAAATAATAGCGAATGAATGAAAATTCTTAAAAGACAAATCAAAAGAAAACCATCAGCATCTATGCTTAATAGAAATAATCCTTGGTGCCGATTAGAATAATGTTTTAAGAATAAAATGAGACAAAGTATTCTCAGATATTAAAAACTAATTCCAAGTCTGAGAGCTTGGGTTGTGGGATTATGGGTTTTTTAGGTCAGATATCAAAACAGCAGCTGAGGCAGAATGGACTCAAGTTGGAATCCAGCTTGGGCTGCATGGTGTGTTTGAGGCCAGCCTGGGCAACTGAACAAGACTATCGCAAAATGAAACAAAACGAAATTTAAAATTATATATGTTGGCTCACCACAACTCTATGGGAAAAGCGAGGAAAGGATACCCAAGACCCAGAACTTCTAATTTATGTTCGCAATAAATAGTGAGCTCTTAGGAAGTCAATGAATCAAAATGATTTACAATGTAATTTCTTAAGATTTACGTTTAGATTAAACTTAGATCTTCCTGAGTTCGGGTCCCCAGAACCCACATAAAAATCAAAATAGAAACAACAATAATGACAACAAAAGCCAGGTGTGTCAGCACTGACAGGAGGAGGAGGTGGGAGGATTGCTAAGGCTTTCTGCTGGCAGCCTAGCTAAGAAATGGAAAAACCTCAGGTTCAAGTGAGATACTGTATCACAGGGGGAGTGTGCCTGGGCCAATGAACCTTTTAACACACATGCATAAAATACACACAGGAAAAAAAAACACCCTGTACACACAATTTACAATTTTTTCCCTTAACTCCAACATATGATTTTGTTACCTTGGTATCTATTGCTGTGAAGAGACACCACGACCACTACAACTTTTATAAATGAAAGCATTTAATTGGGGCTGGCTTGCAGTTCAGAGGCTTAGTTTATTATTGTCACAGCAGGAAGCATGGCAGCATGCAGGCAGACGAGGTGTTGGTGAGGTAGCTGAGAGTTCTATATCTTGATCTGTAGGCAGCAAGAGACTGTGCCACACTGGGCATATCTTAAGCATATGAGACCTCAACAACCCTCCCACCCCACACAGTGACACACTTTTCTAAGGCCACACCTCCTAATAGTGCCACTCCCTTTGGGGGCCATTTCCTTTCAAGCCACCACACTTGGTTTTCAAAAGAGTGTGTAAGAACTGTTGTGTATAGTCAGACATTTTGTTGGAACTATCAGTTCCCCAAAAAATGACATCGAGACTTATTATTAATTATGAAAGTTTGGCTGACTGATAGCTTAAGTTTGTTTCTACCAGGCTGGCCTTGAACTCACAGAGATTCACATGTCTTTGCCTCTGTCTCCTGAGTGTTGGAATTAAAGGCATGTGCCACCACTGCCTAGCCTCGCTTGTTTCCTTTTCTTTTTTTAATTATATTTTCATTTATTTTACATACCTCCCTCTTCTCCTCCAGTTCCCACTCCCCACCTCCCATCTACCTCCTCATCCACTCCTCTGTCTCTCCATTCAGAGAGGGGCAGGCCTCTCCCACGGGTGCAAACAAAGCATGGCACATCAGGTTGAGGCAGGACCTAGCTCTTCCCCCTGTAATAAGGCTTGGTTGTGGAGGCAACCTAGCATGGGGAATAGGTTCCCAAAAGTTAGGCTTGTTTCTAACTAGCTCTTATAACTTAAATTAACCTACATCTTTTAATTTATGTTCTTTTATGTGGCTCAGTTACCTTTACTCTGTACTGACCACACTTCCTCTCCAACTGGCTTGAGACTGTACCTTTTCTCTTCCCAGTATCCTCTGTGCCTGGAAATCCTGCCTAGCTATCGGCCATTCAGCTTTTTATTAAACTAATCAGTGAGACATCTTCACAGTGTACAAAAAGATCATTCCACACAGTTGGGTATAAGCAGAGGTCAAATGAAAGCCATTATGAATCTTAAACTGAGTTGACACTCACTTATTGGCAAGCTACTACTTTCTAGGAGTTCTTAGCGTGGAAATCAGTCTTTATGCTGCTCCTGTGATTCCTGAAATGGAGCCTGGAGGCAGAATGAGTGAGTTGTTATAAGAAACTCAGAAAACCCTGTTGGCGGAGGTGCGAGTGAGCCAGCCCTGAAGTTGTGAGCATGAGAGAGCTGTCCCCATTTCTCATCCTGGTGCTCCTTTTCTCCTCAAATTATAGATTTTGTATTTTAAGTTTCTCAGCTTGCTCCTTTTCATTATAAATCTTCATTGGAGTTAACACTAATAACTACATGGCAGAGTCTATCCTAGGCTGTTTTGAGAAATCCTCTCCCAATGGAATTAATCTAGAACTCTTCACTTGAACCTCACTCAGACTTTTTGGACAAAGGCAAAAAACAGCCACATTATTCACCAAAATATCACAAGAGCAGTCTCTAGGCAACATACTGAAAGTTTTCCCCTGTGGAACCTCTTGAGTTAGGCCCCACAGTTCAGATCTTCCATGTTCCTACTAATATGGTCCACTAAGTAGGGCTTAAAGTATTTTGCTGCTTTCCTAACCCAAAGTACCGAAGTTCAAATTCCTCCAAACAAAAACATGGTCATGATTATCACAGCAATACCCTAGTTCCTGGTACTAACTTCTGCCTTAGTTAGAGTTTCAATGCTGTGAAGAGACACCATGACCATGGCAAATCTTATAAAAGAAAAATATTTGTTTGGGGTGGCTCACATTACCAGAGGTTTAGTCCACTACCATCACGGTTTAACATGGTGGTGTGCAGGCAGACATGGTGCTGGAGAAGGAGCTGAGAGTTCTACATCTTGATCCACATGTAACAGGAAGGGGTCTGAGTGTCACACTGAATGAAGCTTGAACAAAGGAGACCTTAAAGCCTACCCTACAGTGGCACACTTCTTCCAACAAGGCCACACCTAGCAAAGCCACACCCCCTAATAGTGCCACTGCCTACAAGCTAATGGGGGGCCAATTGTATTTAGACTACCACAGCTCCCCATGATGAGTTACTCTCTGAATCTTGACCAGATGTGGTTTACTGGAGTGGTTCCATCTGTTGCAAAGAGAAGATTCTGTGATGGGGAATGAGAGCTGTGCTTATCTGTATGTATAAGTATTTAGAATGCAGTTAGGTAGTGTGCTGGTATAGTAGAGCGAGAGTAAAGGTTCTCTTCTAAGATCCATGCCCTTAGAAGATGGATGACCTACAAGCTCCCAGTATTTGACTGTGTTTCCACTACCAGGCATGATCTCCCTCTTACTAAGCTGGCCAATTAGACAGCTGTTGGTTACCACCAAGATAGAAGTGTCACTCCTAAACCCTTAGGGGTATCTTGCCATGCTAAACATTGTTATGGGACATAGGTGATCAATTGGGTAGGACTATTGGCTGCTTTCTTCCCTTGGGAGCTTACTACCAGTACTATGTAGGCTAGTCCCAGAGAGGAGGCTGTCACATCAGATCCACCGTGGATCCTTCAAGTCTTATGTCCAAATGGAATAGAGACTTACCATCAGCCTCTGGGAGACATCCTAGGACAAGGACAATTACCTGTATTGTTTGGGGGAGTCTCTTGGACTCTTCTGACTGGCATCCATAAGGTGGGAGCCTCATGCCTGTTTCTGGATTTTGTTGTTGTTGTTCCTGATAGTCTATGGCTCTTGCGGGGGGCATTGTGAGCCCAAGCGGTATAACTTGATTTGAACTATATTTGTGTATGTATACACACACACTTGTATGAAATATATGTACTTTTAGGTGAAGAAAATGTTATGTGTTTTCTTATGGCTCTTCCAAACATTCGTAGTGTCCCCCCGCCACCATCCCTCTCCTTTATCCCAACACAAATAGTGTTCATTTCTTCTTCCCTCCTTCTGTATTGATAGACTATTCACAGATTGAATATTTGAAACCCCTTAGTGAGTCCACAATAGACATTTGAGCTTTCCCCATCAGACATTTGATTAGTATTTTCTGTCACAACTGCATGCTTTTGTGTGTGGCACAAATTTACACTCACCCTCTTCTTAATTTTTTTTTCTGTATTGGAAACTAATTATGGAGTGTGGGGTGGGGAGCTGATGAATTCCACAGACCCATCTCCGAGGCTGGAGTCAGGGCAGCTGATTCTACAATGTCCCTGATCAAGTCTATTTTCTCATTTCCTTTTAAAATGCACTTTTGCATCCCTTCTGAACTCATGGAAGCTCAGAAATCCTTCCGGCACAGTGAGAAAGACCATTACTTATTTATAGGCTGGTGTTTGTCTGGTTAAGTTGACTTTGCCAGTGTGCATAGCAGTGAATCTCTTCAAAATCTATCCTGGGTGTCTTTTCTGCCTCGTGGCATGCAGAATCATTTCCTTCCGGTAAATATTTGGAAACCCATTCAATGAACTACTCAACTACGCTTTGTTTCTGCACCGGGTTGACCAAGAAGGTATGTGTAGGTGTATGTGTGTGGTTAGATCATTCTGCCCTTTTCTCTCCTCTGAAAAACGTTTTGGAAATCCATACAGGATTTGGAGAAAAGGGTGTATTCAGAATGTCATTTTGGTTCTAATCAGAAAAGAGGTTTCCAAAGCAGAATCTGTGGTGGAAAAACAAAGTCCAAAGAATGACAAAGAGAGGTTTGAGGAAGGTTCTCTCACTGAAGTGATTACTAGCGTATCTGCTGGACTCCCCCCCCCCCCCTTACCTACTTGATTGAGGTACAGTTGTATAAAAAATAACTGCGTGGTTATGTCTATGGTTTATTTTGGTAAAAGTATTTTCTGATTTGATAGAAAAGGAGAAGAACTAGCCAAAATTAACCATCTTGCTTTGTGTTTTCTCTGTCACTGATGCCTGAGAAATGGAGAATTTGGGGTGTACTTTAATTCATTTCTCACTAATCTCAGAAAAATATAGTAGAATGCAACCTGTCTTTCCCACTCTGAAGGTCCAGGGATGTCCCTGTTGGGGTGTAGACTTATGTCCTCTGCCTGAATGGCTTCCTCAGAATCTTCTACCCCACCTGCCCCATCATCATCACTCCAAGACTAGAGCCATCTTGGGTCAGGGGCAAGGGCACTCAGAGGAGATGCAGGAGCCTCCAGGTTCCATTGATTTATCTGAGGCAAATCTTCATTATGAAGAACAGAATAAATTCTTCTTGGCTGAAATCTACCAGTCCAGTGATAAAGGAACCAAGATAAAAAGTTAGAAATAAATGGATAGAACCTAATAGTTTTAAGACATAAAAGGTTCCTAATCTGCCCTGCGTTTGAAGGGAAGAAGGCATTTACCATCAAATATTAAAATCATAGGAACAAAACAAAGCAAATAAAGCAACATGTGACAGAGAAAGGATGTCTATGTAGAAATGACTGATGGCAAGTATGTCTTTGGACTTTAAGATGTCTATCTTGCAGACTGTTAGGAAGAACCTCCTAGCATAACCCATCTGTCCTCAGTTTTTATCGTTAACTCAACACAGCCAAGAGTCACCTGGGAAGAGAGTCTCAGTTGGATGATTGCCCAGATCAAACTGGCCTATGGCCATGTCTAAAGGGAGTTGTCTTGATTCTTGATTGATGTGGGAAGGCTCAGCCCACTGTGGGCAATTACAGCCCCTGGCTCATACAAGAAAGCAAGCTGAGCATGCGCTAGAGACAGCAAACCAGTTCCCAGGCTTCCTTCCTGGTTCCTGCCTCTGCTTCTGCTGGAGTTTCTGCCCTGATCTCCCTCAATGATGGGCTGTGATCTGGAAGAGTAAGATGAAATTAATTAACCCTTCCATCCCTAAACTGTTGGTCAGTGCTTTATAGTAGCAAAAGAAAGTCAAGCTAGGCCACCTCCCGAAGCCTAGTCACTTAAAAAAAGGTCACCCTGGGTTTTATAAATGCTTGAGTCATGCGCGCTCAAGCCAGATAACAGACCAGCAACTATCTGAGTGCCTGTTACCAGTGTGACTCTTGTTTTTTCCATAGCTTTCTATCTCAGTTACGTTACTGTTCAGAGTGCTCAAGCTCAAGTTCATCTTTCAGCAGAAAAGGGGCTGAGTTCATAACTGCTTTAGTTCTGTGCTGTTTTCTCTACTCTCTCCTCCTTTATTGCTCATCTAAGCTTTCTTAAGTCCCCTTCTTGTACCTTTATGACGGATCGTCTGAATCTCAGGGTCCAGGGAGAATGTAAACTCATGGTTTCGTTTTGCTTCTTATATGCTTCCATGATTCTAACTTGACTTTTAAACTTAAATCAAGTCTTCCTTCCAGGCTAGAATATGGTTTCAAATGCCATATGTCATAATAATGTGATAATTAACATTTCTGAGCATTTCCTGTATGGAATATGCACTGTGTGTATCAATTTTTAGATTTTAACTCAGCTAAAGTTAAAAGCTATGAGGGGCATAAATTATTCCGAAGCCTAAACTTGCTTTTCTATGATTCTAACTGCCTGTGAAATTAAATGCTTCTATGTGGAACACTGAGGCGCTGCCTCTGTATCCACGGGACACTGGCTACGGAGAAGGGAGCTTGAAGCTGAAATCTCAGGTCAGACTGTTGATCTGGGGCAAGTTGCTTAACTTTCTGAAATTCATTTCTCCATTGATAAAAGTGGAGACATCAATCAGACCCAGCTATATGAAGGGTGGAAGAAGTAATAGCTGCTAAGTTAGGGCATCCACTTCCTGTGGCTGCCACAGTAAATCACATGAACTTTATGCCTTCAAAAGAAGCCATTTATTCTTTCATTAGTCTAGAGGTAAAAAGTTCTAAGCGAGGTGTTGGCAGGATCACATCTCTTTGAAAAACCCTGAGGAGATCTTCTTTGCCTCAGTCGGCTGATGATGTCTCCAAATGTCCCTTGGCTTGTGTGCATCTATCTTTTGTGGCCGTTGCCTCTTTTCTCTCCCTTCGCTCTTCGTGTCAAGTATCTTTTTGTTTTCCTCTTCTAAGGACACTTCTCAGTGGGCTCAGGACCCATCTTAAATCCACCAACATGGTTTTGTCTTAAAATTACTAATTTAATTATATCTGTCAAACAATTCCCCAAATAAGATCCCATTCACAGGGTCTTGGGAGAAACAGTACAGGTATACTTTGGTGGAACGCCATCTAACCCTACACAGCCCTGAGGCAGTTCCTGCTCTTTTCAAAGGTTTAGAAAATGACAGCAGCTAGTTTTCCTTCACAAAAGCCAGTCCTCCTATCACGGCCTCACCTGTAATCGTACCTTTCTGCGTACCCAAACAGCACTTTTAATAAATCAGAACCCGATTTATATTTCATGTAACTGAGGTAGGGAAATGGCTACTCTAGCAGCTACGCTAGCATTAGGACCTGCGTTTGGATCTCTAGTACTTCTATAAAAGCTTGGTGTGACGACACAAACCTGTTACCTCTGGGCTGGTAAGAACAGAGATAGGTGGTTCCCAGGGGCTCAATGGCCAACCGGGCTTTTCTAAGGCCAGCTCCAAATTCTATGAGAGACCGTATCACAAAACAGTAAGATGGAGAGCTATACGAGATACTCAGAGTCGAGCTTTGGTCTCTACAGGCACCTGCGCAGGTGAGTGCACCCCACACACACATGTACACCACACACATACATGCATATACACATACACTGTAGAAGGAACAGCGGGCTGCGTTCCTGCCACCCAGTTCCCAGCCGCCTGGCTAGCTTATGCTCCAAAATAATTACACAGAAACTGTATTCATTTAAACACTGCTTGGCCCATTAGTTCTAGCCTCTTAACTCATCCCGATCAACACATCTCTAATAATCTGTGCGGCTTGCTTCATCGCGTCTGCCCTGGAGAGCAGAGGCATGGCGCCTGAGCTCAATTCCTCTTCCTCCCAGCATTCTGTTCTGTCTACTCCACCCACCTATGTTCCGACCTATCAGGCCAAGCAGTTTCTTTATTAATTAACCAGTGACCTTCCCACATCAATACACTACACATACACACGCACACATATGTACACCACACACATACATGCACACACACACCACACACACGTATATCATGCACACGTACAGCACACATACATGTGCACACATGTATACCACACCCTCATACACCACATGTACACACACACATGTACACCACACACATTCACACACACCCCTACACCACACACCCCTACACCACACACACACATCACACACACACAGGTAAAATTCCAGAAACTGATAATAGTTAACATTATTAATCTACCAAAATGAAATAATATCTGAAAATCTTAAGATTTGTAAACTCTACAGTGCTCAAGGCAGCTTGTGTGGGATAGAGAGGAGCATGGATAGTGTTCCAAAATGGAACTTCTTAGTTGTATTTTATTGCTATAAATATAGCCCATCTCACATGCATCCGTTCTTTTACCACACCACACATGAGCCAGTCAGATGAATTAAACATTAGTGTGAAGAGTAAATACAGAAATGCTTCTAATGGCGCTAAACTCATCTATATATAGTAAAACATCCTTCATATTTGTACCACTTCTAATTGATTAAATATTTGAAGTGAAGCCTAATTTAGCCAGACTTTAATTTCCCAGTGGAAAACACTCTCTTCATCAGAGGTGATTGCATGCCCCAGCCCATCAAACACCATTTCTAAAGGTGGTTTGTTGAGAGAACCTCAATCAGTACACAGCCCATCTCATTATAACATTCTTTTGAAACAGAATGACTCCTAAATATATCTTGCAATGGACCCCAAACAGCCCCTTCCAACCAGGCCAAAGAATTAGCCTCTGCAAGGGGAGTGTGAATTCAGAATGTCTTGAGGCTACACATTGTCATATATATATATATATATATATATATATATATATATATTTTTT
>NW_004949122.1:919189-919730 GCF_000317375.1 Microtus ochrogaster | reverse complement strand
TTTTTTTTTTTATTTTTTTTTTTTCTGCTAAGTCCCCTTACTTCCGTTAGTAATTTGTGTAGAAATCCTGGTATCATAGAGGAGCCACCTGTGACCACTTTCTCTGCTGGTTGCTTCCAGGTGTCACTGTGTATCATAGAAGGGGCCCCAAATTAAAGTACCCACTGACTTCTCTTTTTTATCTTGTTCATAAAGAAATTCCATACCAGAATCTTTCTGATCCCTGAACATATAAAATCTTTCCATTTAACAGAACCCAACCAGTCGCGGCGCGCAGTCGCGGCAGCGGCGGAGCGGCGCGCAGTCGCGGCGCGCAGTCGCGGCGGAGCGACACAGCACTGCAATCAAAAATAGGCTTTGGGGGACCAGCGGCGACAGAAGCGAGCGGCGGGACCGGCGTGGAGGCAGAGGCAAGCGGTAGGGACCAGAGGGGTCCGGCGAGGCAGCAGTGGGGACCGGCACAGCTGGAGAGGCACGCACGAGGCAGGGAAGGGCGCGCAATAAGGAGAGCAGACATCCCACTGCGGTTGGATCAAAGAGG
>NW_004949122.1:912647-915414 GCF_000317375.1 Microtus ochrogaster | reverse complement strand
TGGATGGAGGTGGGCGGTCCTTGGACTTCCCACAGGTCAGGGAACCCTGATGGCTCTTCAAGCTGATGAGGGAGAGGGACTTAATCGGGGGAGGGGGAGGGAAATGGGAGGTGGTGGTGGGGAGAGGCAGAAATCCTCAATAAGTAAATAAATTAAAAAAAAAAACAGAACCCAACCTTTGAGGGTGGAAAGAGACGCTCATATTCCTACCAACATTCAGTTTTGATCCTTAGAATCTTTGTCCATGCTTCAGATCTCTTACAAAGCAAGAGCACACTTTAATATCCTCTAAGACACCTTCTGGGACCGGGCCCAGCACCAGGGGACAGTCTCTGTTCTAGAGCAGCACCCATGTCAACTGTGTACTGTTTCAACAATTGGATTTCTGATACTTTGTGATCTATTTCTCCTCAGAGGAGTGCTCCCCAATGATTTTGAATGCGGATTCCTCTATATATCCATAACACTAGGATCTTTCTGTATCTACAATGCTGGACCATGGCAGAGTTAATGCCAAGACCCAGAAGAGCCCTGGGGCAAGTAAGATGGGTGGAATTTAAAAATACATGAAAAGAACGCCCACCTCATTGCCAGGCCTCCTTAGCCTTAATCCCCAGGGAAAGGTGAGAGCACTATCTGCCCATTCTGCAGCCCCACGATGCGGGACAATCAAATGATATGGAGTCAAGACAAAGCAGGAACTCAGTTTATTACTGTGAGCATCGGCTTGTATAAGTTAAGTGATATCATGTGATGTGGGGGTGCCTCCAGACAATGAGAGACAGCCAAGCCCTCCCTCTGGCTGGAGGAACATGACAGCCAAGCCCTCCCTCTGGCTGGAGGGGCATCTACCCAGATTTTTCTGTCTCATTCTTGGCAGCTTTGATACTATCCCTCAAACTCGAGCCAGGCTTTTCTCTGACCTACAGGTCTCGAGGTACAGGTCCTGTAATTTTGGCCCAACACCTCATAAGTGGAAAGATATCATACCTGGTTCTTAGCAACAGATGCCTGAAATGGAGTCTGCAAGTAAGGAAGGAATGTAATTCTCCTCTGTGGGTTAGCATAGGGCTGCCAGCCTCTACATTATTCCAGCGATTACACCCCTTGAATAAGTTTCTTCAGAAAATCTATACCCTACATAGATGACCCCAGAAGGTCTGCTTATTTGGGGTGATGACCCCAGGATGCAGGGAAGGGAAGAAAGTTTTTATGAAGCTTCCTAGGCCCCTCTGGATGTCAAAACCTTCTCTAGTTCCATTGGAGCCTCAAGATTCATTGCCCAAGACAGAGACAGTAAGGTCCTTCCTTTGGGTGGGTATCTGGGGGAAGGCCACAGAAAGTCCTGAGTTGCTAAGTGAGTCTCTGATGATTGGCTGGAGACTATAGTGTTCCCCTGAGGAATCCACTGAGTGAGCGGCTCATCAAGGTCCACCATGACGCTTTTCCTCTGACCATCACTCTCCAGGCCCTGGTAGAACGGCATCATGGTTATGCAGACTGTGAGACCCTGAGGTGAAAAGAGGAATATGTTGTAGTTTGAAGCTATGTATCCCTCTAAACTCATGTGTTAGGATCTAATATTCAATGTGACAGTATTAAGGGTGAGGTCTTTTGGGAAGTGATTAAGTAGTGACCATTATGTTTTTCTGAGTGGGATAAGAATTTCTGTAAGTGAGGTAGAAGAAACTGTTGTCTTCTCTGCTGTAGCTGGGTCTGGAATGTCACCCCAAGGCTCCTTGTGTTCAACCTTAGTCTTAGGCTTGTCACCATGCTACATGCTTCTACAGTGATAGGCTGGCATGCTCAACAGGGCCACCTGGTCATGGACTTTATAGTCTCACACTGGGAACTATGCTCCTCTATCATGTGATGGTACACCCTTGTCCGCTCTAAAGGACACAGCATAAGGTGCCACCTAAGAAGCAGAGTGTAAGGGTAATCAAGATACTCACATCCAAGGGTTTGATCTTGGATTTCCCAGGTTACTGAAACCGCACAAAAGATCTATTATTTAGGAACTAGTAAATCTATGGTATTTTGTTATAACGTTAGAAGCAGACATATCCAGCCTGTAGGGGTCTCTAGTAGTTATTTTGTGGCATTACGCCTTCCTACTTTCAGAGTGTCCAACTTCTGCACGTGGACTGCCTAGAATAAAGATGTCATTGTGTGTGTTTCCTTGTACCTACATGGCCATAAGACTAAGTTATGAACCATGAGAAATATGTAAATGCACTGTGAGCTTTGGGGAGTTTTGGATTGAGGTGTGTCTTGTTTTCTGTTTGATTTTTGTTTCCTGAGATGTCAATGCTATGTGGAACATGAATGCTGCCATCCTGGAAACTGAGTAAAGAGGTTTAGAGTCTGGGTTATAGCAGATTTCAGTGAGCAAGGATACAGGCTTTCTGATGCATTGTATGGGACACTATAAGAATAAAATATTATTCAATGTTTATCTTAAATTCAGTTATTGAGTGTTCTGTGCTTTATCTGGCATCCTGGTCCAGACTCACACAGAGTGCCCTGTCAGCCTGGAGGAAGTCTCCTGGGGATCTGGCATATGACATTCTTCAGGACAAGCAGATAGTGACTGCCTTTGAAATTTCCTGTTTTGTGGAAATAAATGTCTGCTGGAAACTATGGGCCTGTAGGCAGAAGATGGATGCCCCAACGGTACAGAGGAACTATGGGTGACTGTCCAGGCAGCGAGATGTCTCTGTCATTTCTAGAGTTTTAAAAGTTGCTTTTTTCTTGTTTGTTTAGG
>NW_004949122.1:887596-912217 GCF_000317375.1 Microtus ochrogaster | reverse complement strand
GTGCTACACACAGATGATTAGAAATGGGCTAGTCCAGGTGCGAGAGTTAGCCGAGAAAAGGGCTGGAGCTAAAGAGCCAAGCAGTGATTGAAAGAATGCGGTGTCCATGTAATTATTTCGGGTAAAGCTAGCCGGAGGCGGCCGGGGTGCGGCCGGGGTAATGGGGATGCAGCCCCGCCGCTCCTATTACTACAATTTGATTCAGATATTATGTTATTTTTAAAAAAATATTTATTTATTCTTATTCTATGTGCATTGGTGTTTTGCCTGCATGTATGTCTGTGGGAGTGTCAGATCTTGGAGTCATAGACAGTTGTGAGCTGCCATGTGGGTGCTGGGAACTGAACCCAAGTCCTCTGGAAGAGCAGTCAGTGCTCTTAACCACTGGCCCATTTCTTCAGCCCCCAGATACTATTTTCATATTTACTTTGACCATTGTATTAATTTACCAGAGTAAATAGCAAACTCCCAAACCTTGGTTGCCAAGCATAGGCCAGGTTTATGTCTTGGGCTTCCAAACCTGTTACGAGCGTTCCTGTGGATGATCTGCTCCATGAGCCTCCAGAGCTCCAGGCCTTAAGGAACTCCTTCCTGTTTCAACACCCAGAGTCCTTACATCCAGTCAGCTGTTGGGGAGAAATTGGGGGGCTGCCTGTGGGAGGTTTGCAGATACCAGGTCTGGAAGGGGTGCATTGGCGACAGGACAAACTGCCACAAAGAAGGCAACTTGATAGTAGAATTGAGTTCTGTACCCAGGAAGAAGAGGAGCTGGGTTTTATTTTATCTTGTTTCATTTGGGGTGTGCCTGTCTTTACAACAATCATCTAAAATGAGATTTTCAGTCACGGTAGCCTCGGGCCTCTTAGGAACGGCCCAAGTTGACTGCTCCTTTCAGTGTATGAAGGTTCCGTACTGAACCTTCTTGGTCTGTAGTTCAACTTCAAGAGTATCCCAAGGTTTTTAGGGAGACTGTTACAAAGCATCCATCGGCATTGCAGCGATTTAGCTGGAGCAATCACTGTTCTCATCTACAAATATACTTGTGAAAGAATTACAAAAGTTGAATTTTGGCTGATCTTGTTTACAGATTGTCTACAAACGTTGATCTTATCCACCCTCCTCCTTCCTAGTCACTTATTTTAAAGCATTTGACAGATATGAGTTTACTAGCACATCTATATTAATTTTTTCCCCAAACATTCGAGATATGTTGAGGACACATAGGATTTTTTTTTGATTTATTTATTATATATACAGTGCTTTGCCTGCATGGTCACCTTCATACCAGATGAGGGCGCCAGATCTCATTACAGGTGTTTGTGAGTCACCATTTGGTTGCTGGGAATTGAACTCAGGACCTCTAGAAGAGCAGCCAGTGCTCTTAACCACTGAGCCATCTTTCCAGCCCAGAGAATTTATTTTTATATGACCCCATTGCTAAACAAATTAAAAGCAGTAGTACTGAAAGTCTCTTGTAGCGCCTATATTTATAACGTTCTCTATTTTTAGTTGTCATTGAAAGGTCTGCCTCCTGATGGCATCTAAATGGTGCAATGCTAATGACTTCAGCTGTTTTCCTTAGCGGAGAAGTCAGTTTCACTGGGGAGCTTCTTGCACAATGCTTGTCTCCGGCTTGTCTTAAATCAATTACTTGAGAAATTCGCAGAGCCTGGAGTCCCTAGAGGTATCTCCCAACTGATAATCCATGCTAATAAACTGCACCGCTTATTTGATGTTTGCAAAGCGAAACCTGCTTTCGCCTGTTCGTAATTAAGTTCATCTCTCCTGCATTAACTGTGCCCTTCTGTCAGGGGTTCTGTTTAGTTAGAGAACCACAGGCTTACTACGGACCTGCAAGAATTGTTTCCTGCTTCGAATTCCTTCTTACTTAGATTTGGACATCTGCTTTGGGTCTCAGGGACTCTGCCACCGCCCCTTGCACAGCCGTGGCCCTGCATAGCTCACTCAGGAGTGCCTTAAGTCTGAAATATATAACTAAGCCATATATTGAACCTTGTAGCAGCAGCTGCTGTGGTTTCTGTTTTTAGGGCTGCAGCTTGAGGTGAAGGTCATAATTTCTGTTCTCACGACTGCTGATTATAGCTACAGGGCTCCTAAGGGAGTAGCCACAGATCAGAGCATGATGGGAGAAATGAACTCAGGTGACCCTCCTGTTTTGCTTAGATGAGACATTAGTAGGAGACACCTTCATTGAGTTCTGAGCTAAGGTCAGGCTCCTGGGTCTGTCACTGCCCTCTACTGGGTCCATGTAGATGCCTGAGGAACATATTGGGACCGCTGATGAGGTTTTCTGGAGCCCAGCTCTGGGGGATACAGAGACAGAGCTTGCCCCTCACGTCACCTGTGTGCAATTAACCCCTGATTATGGCTTGCTTGGTTTGCCAGTTGCTTGTGCTGAAGCGAGTCACATCTGTGAGATCTGCCAGATGTGGGGGTCCTATTTGATTTTGCACAGTCGCAAAATAAATTGCATTTGGGCTCTGAAAGAAGATATATTTAGATCTGAGACATGAGAAGACCAAATGTTTCCAGAATGCTGAAAAAGACGGTGGCAAGAGTGTTTCCCTCAAGGGTGTGCATGTCTAAGCAGACCCAGGGTAGTTCATTGACAAGTCCTTCAGACGTTATTATTATCCCTGCAAAATGTTGTGGAGGGGGACAGGTCAACTTTGGGGCCTATTGCTTTAGCCATCAATGTGACTTTACTCCCAGAACCACTTCCTCTGTTAGGTCTCCTATAATTTACCCAGCCCCTCCCCTCTTGCTTATTTTAGGGGCTTTTTGACTCACACCTACATTTTACTCTTCATACAACTCTCTCAAAGTGACAGAATCAAAGATGAGAAACATATGTTTCTTTACACCATCTTCTACCTCGGTGAGTAACTGGAGCAGCTGCTCATATCCCAAAGCCCACTGCCTTCCAACCTCCTCTGGAGTGAAGGTGTGTGAGCTCAGGTTGTTTATGCCCTGTTTCCTTCCTCATGGAGTGGCTGCCAGCTAGCTGCGCTGCTTGAATGAAGGGCCCAGCTTGTGTCTAGCTCTCTCCTGGGCATATCACCTTCTATGCAACTTCCTCCTCTAGGTATCAATGGCCTTAATTGAAGAGCTTTGTTTGTTTGTTTTGCTGAAACCCTGCATACTACAGTTGTAATTAATACCCCCAAATAAGCCATTGTGAGTATTCTCTTAGCTCAAGCTACCATTAGGATTCTGTTTATGGGTAACAGCTCCAGCATTTATTTGCATGTGAATTTCTGAATAGTTTTCCTTAATTTCTTTCCTATAATCTATAATTACTTGTGAAAGAACGATTTCCTAATATTAAAACCATCCATGTTTCAGATCATGAATTTTTAAATTGTCTGCAGTTTTTATTGTGTTGACATAACTTGATTTCATTTTAGAAGACAAGGACAGTTTGGGAATCTGTATCTTTTCATTTCCTAAGTTTATTGGCTTCCTATTTCTTTCTTTCTTGTTATTTTGTTTGTTTGCTTGCTTTTTGTTTTTTGAGACAGGGTTTCTTTGTGAAGCTCTGGCTGTCAAGCAGGGAAGGAACCTGAGGCAGGAGCAGATGCAGAGACCATGGAGGGGTGCTGCTTACTGGCTTACTCCTAAGGCTTGCTCAGCTTGCTTTCTCATAGAACCTGGGGCCACCAGCCCAGGGATGGCACCACCCATCATGGGCTGCACCCTCCCCTATCAATCACTAATAAAGAAGATGCTTTACATGGGTGTCTGCCTATAGCCTAATCTTACAGGCATTTTCTCAATTGGGGTTCCATCCTCCCTGATGACCATAGCTTATGTCAAGTTGACATAAAATTAGCCAGCGTGTACCCACTGAGCCGCCTCTTATTCCCTCAAACTCAAAATACTAAACCATTTTTTAAAAAATGTGTGGTTCCTTTTAAATTGGCACAGCCTTCTCAGCGCTAACGTATTTTGTCATGTCTGATTTATGGCTGTAGTCTTCGCTAAAGAAAAATGACTCCTTTCCTTCTTCACAAATGTCTATAAAAACTGGCACTCAGCTCTGGGGCTTGCTTCTTTTCCTGTCGTTAGTTTAAAGCAGGGTCAGCGTCCGTCTGTCACAGTCAGATAATGTAAACCCACGATTAATCACAATGTATGTCTTGTTTTGAAGGTGTTTTCTTGCTGATGAATTTCACAGCTAGGTCCTGCGGCAAAGAGAGCCAGCATCAATTTTAGTTAGAGCCTTGGAAATTCGCAAGAATAGTCTAGGTCAGTGCTTCTCAAGCTGTGGGTTGAGACTCCTCTGGAGAGGGCGTGGAATGACATTTTCACAGGGCTCCCATATCAGATATCCTGCATATCAGATGTTTACACTACGGGGTCATAGCAGTAGCAAAGTCACAGGAACAAAAATAATATCGTTGCGGGGGTCACCACAACATGAGGAATTGTATTAAAGGAACTGTCTCGGCATTAGGAAGATTGAGAACCACTGCTCTTGATGGTGAACTTGAGAGACTTGAAATTCCAAGACCTGTCTAGGCATTCACCACAGGGAACTTGTGACTACCTTGCTCCCAGCTTTAGGTACACGGCTGTCTGAGGGCCGCATTGAGTTATCTGACTCCCTGCCGGTGGACAGTGTAAGTCTTTCATCACCATAGACACAGAATTTTGATATTACTGTGCATTAAATAAACAATATAAGGGAATAAGCCCCATTTGGTAGCATCTTAACAAGCTCAGCAGAGAGACTGCACCATTGATTTCTCAGAAGCTACCTGTTCACCAGGCAACATCTCTGTGTGTATGCATGTTCTGAGTGAGCTATTTCTGAAATGCATGAAGGACCAATGACTGAAGTATAAGTCCTCTGACAGGGGTATACACTGACCATCTATTCTTCCAGAACCTTCCTCTTGCTCATTAAGTATTACAGCAATGATGTTTGAAAAATCTCATCACTTAGTGTATGAAATCAGGTTTATGTGAGCAGAGTTGTTTTTTTTTTTTTTTCCCATTGTTTGCTGAGATAGACGTTTGGGAATGCTCGTCTTTTGTGCTAACTGGAGAAAGTAAGATGGATTTGGAATAATCAGATAGTTCTAAAACCATTTTCTTTCCTTTTTTTCCCCAGTTCTTTGAAGGGGGTTTAGAAGCTCTATTTATTGAGGGCGCAGTAGAATAAAGCAGTGTTTTCCTGGAGTCGGGGTCAAACCCAAGGTCGTACACCTGCTCACTTGGATGTGCTCACTCAGACGTGCTCACTCTGAGTTCTTTTTTTTATTTTTATTTTTTTCGAGACAGGGTTTCTCTGTGGCTCTGGAGCCTGTCCTGGAACTAGCTCTGTAGACCAGGCTGGTCTCGAACTCACAGAGATCCGCCTGCCTCTGCCTCCTGAGTGCTGGGATTAAAGGCGTGCACCACCACCGCCAGGCCAACTCTGAGTTCTACCCTTCAGCCCTAGCACAGGCCTTCATGGACTCCAGGGGGAGAAAACAAGATAAAAGAATTTGCCCACCTGGTTCTGTGATATCTGTTTACAATGCTAGCTTTTAAAAGCTTGCACCTTACGTTGGATGTGGTAGCACAGGCCTTTAATTCCAGGACTCCAGAGAAAAAAGCAAGCAGGACTCTGCGAGTTCCAGGCCAGCCTGAGCTATGTAATGAGTTTCCAGCCAGCTGGAACTGCACAGTGAGACCCTGTTTTAACTCCCACCCCCTGAAACCTAAACCACAAATGGTTTCTGTACCTATAATACATATTCATTCAATTGTATTTTAAAGCACAAATCACACATCCACTGGTATAATTATACTATAAATTAACAAAGTAACACAGTATATAAGTATATTAATATATTAGAGAATATATGAGTATATTATTACATTATCTAACAATATATACATTAGTAAGTAGGGTTTTATATGTTATTAACTTTGTATATGACTAATGTGTGACCAACCATCCCTTTGCGTCTGGGCCCGAGGGATTTCCAGGGATATGGGCTTTTAGTTTAAAGATAAATATAAATGAGAATACATGACATTCCAGAATGTTCTCTAAAAGTTAACCCTAGTGAGGATGAAGGTGATGTGACTGGTCTGGAATTTGGCTACATTCCTTCTCTACGAGAAAACAGATTGAATGTCCTTCCTGGATTCTTGTCCAATCCCAGACAGAGACCCCTTACCTCTCTTCTATAGCGGGCAAGAGAGCTGCTGTTCCCAACTCATGCTGTTTTTATTTAATATACTACCTACATTGCTCAATTCCAGCATTTACAAAGTGGGGGTATTTTGGTTCAGAGAACACAGGAGCAGAAGGAAGGGTGATACATTCAGAAGAAACTAAAAACACACGATGAGATGTTTCGTACAACAGATGAACAGGGGCCACAAGTCGGCTTTGTGCCCAAAGAGGATGCGATCTGTTACCAAGTCGGTTGTAACTTTAAGAACAACTAATGCCACAGAAGTCCAGAGCTTTGTGGCAAGGCAAAGGGGCTTTCTACCCGTCTTTGTAAGGACAGCACTTTGGGTAGCAACAAGCAGCGTAGCACCACAAAAGAGATCACAGACCAGCTTTCAGTGAGCCTTGAATAAAGGCCAAGGGCTTAACTTCCAGTTCAATGGAATCAAGAATTCTGTCTTAAGTTCCTTGTAGGCTGGGTTAAAGTACAAATGTGTCACCTGTAAACAAATAAATAAATGGGAAGAACTCTACAAAAAGTCTAGGTATAAGGATCTTCAGTAGCTTGGCACTTCCAGGGATGGACGTTAGAATCCTCACAAGGTGGCCTGGATTTCCTACCCTGGAAGCAGTGTTCTCTGATGATATTTCACGCAAGCTTTGGAAGTCTTGAGGGCCATGACTTTGAGGGCTCTTGCCTGACACAGACCTCCCAGAGTTCAATCTGCCTGTGGCCCACCGGGCCTGAGACAGCGGGACAGAATTCTTCATGTGATTGTTGGGAATCCAAATGAGGAAGCCCGCCGGAGAGAACGTCTTGCATATTCTTAGGGGTGAGCCAAAGACTGACTGTGACAGTGGCATTGCTGTTGGTGTAGTGTCCTCTGTCCTAACACATGAATGAAGAGATGAGCACAAACTGTCTCTGCAGACCACAGGACAGCGTGTAAGAGTCAGTTCCCTGGGTCCACGAGGAAATGAGGTGCGTTCCTGACCAGGCTCCAGACACATCTCTTTGACTTCATTTTGACAGTGTTCTCAAAATCATTCACACAATGGCCTGGCTTCCATTCAGCAACCTGACTTTTGCTTTGGTTGCTTTGAGCATCACCAACCCCGAACAGGCTGATCCATGTTTTCTCTTAGTCTCTCTGCCAGGTACCCCCCCTTCTTCTCTCCCTCCCCTCCTGCCTACATGCCTTTCTCCCATTTTAATTCATTCCCAAGTTCATAGGCATCCTCAGCACTTTGATATAAACCTGTGATTAGAGCCGGTTGGTGGTGGCACACGCCTTTAATCCCAGCACTCGAGAGGCAGAGGCAAGTTGATCTTTGTGAGTTTGAGTACAGCCTGGTCTACAAAGCAAGTTCCAGGACAACTAGGGCTAACCTGTCTTGAAAAACATTAAAAAGCAAAGCAAAGCAAAACAAAACAAAACAAAAGGTCTATCCCTGACCACTCCCCCAAAAGAATCTAAAAACCTGTGATTAGAGCACTATAATTTTCCCACCTGCTGCTCAACTGACCTGGTTACCAGAGCTCCAATTTCTCCCTTTCCACCGTCTCTCTTGATGAAACTTAGAGGCCACTCTTTTTATTCAACACTCTTTCTATTAAGTACATGGGCATAAACATGATTATATGTTTCTCTCAGACTGCTTTGACAGCGACCTGTCTGAAGAAACTGCCATGTCAGTAATGGTTTGGGGCAGGGTAGGAAGATTGGAAAGTGTGATTATTGATGGTGCTGTTTTTAATACAGACTCTCAAGTAGACACTGAGCTGGGGCTTCTCTTGCTTCTGCTCTGCCAAGGCTGGGATTACAGGGGTGACCCCCACCCCTGCCTCTCCATGTGTGGGGGTATCATGTTATATCCCATCCTTGACAGGTTGACAGATTCTAGAAGAAGGTCCAGACAGCATGGGGTGCTACGCTCTTTCTAGTACTAGTGTCTGAAGATGTCTATGACATTTTTATTCATGTTCCTATTAATTTTACGAAGTTTCTGTAATTCAGGCAAGCTGTATAACTTCTTTTTCTTGTAAAAAAAAATCCTGATATTTGGGAGACATTTTTATTTCCAATGTTTTCCCAAAATAGAAATCCTTTAGATTTCATGAGCTTTAATAAGAAACCATAGAAATTCTTAGTAGCTAATTTAAACTGCTATTTTGTACAAAAAATACATATATGCATATACACACATATATATGTATATACACATATGGAGAGAGATGGAGGGAATGAAGACAGAGAGAGAGAGAGAGAGAGAGAGAGAGAGAGAGAGAGAGAGAGGGAGAGAGAGAGAGAACATGCCCTTAGGAGGACGTTTACCAAATTTCTGATGTTTTATTGATAAGCTCAGGGCTGACCATTTGCCCATTGGAGAACCAGTATTTGGTACCTGTTCCTGTTTATGAATGAATAAAATCCAAATGTCACTTGTTTTTTAAGTGAAATTTTTGACTTCTTTGGAATTTCTAACTACAGCCATCTAAAACATGTGTCCTTGTGGCAGTAACCTATTGGAATTCTTAAATATCAAATCTTAGCATTTGCCCTCTAGAGATTAATCACAGGCTGAACTTGATTACATGAATGACGAATGTTTACCACCTCAGAATTCGTTCCAGAACTTTATCACCTGTTCTGCTTCCAGCTCGTTCCCGAGATCGAGATATTTGCTACCTGACTGTGTACAAAAAAGTTTGAGTGTTTTAGCAACCAAACAAATCACACAGTGAGAAAGAGGTTCCAGTAGCTTCTTGTGGTTACGGTTGCCAGGGAAACCACTTCCTTATACAGCGTTTGACAACAGCCACATTTTTTTTTTTTGTCAGTGCCATAGAAACGAAGTTTGTTCAGAAGCTTGGAGAAGTAAGTTTATAATGAAACAAACCACAAGCCAAATGGAAGTTAGAAAAATGCAGAAGAGGAAAAATTCTGGATATCAACTGCCGTGATGTTTTAAAGTTTGTAAATGAAGCTGAAGGAGGGGGTTCTGCTGAAAGGGGGCAGAATACAGGCTGGGAGTAGGCTGTCCTTGTTGAAGCAAGTCCAGGGTCACGCTGGGTTCTGACAGTATGCCACGTGTAGTTCAACAGACAGCCTCACCTCTGCTGTCTACTAACGGGTAGGCGGAATCTTAAACATACCTGCTAACATGATCCAGGAGAGGCTTGGCTCTCTTGTCTGGTGACAGTCTAGAGGCATGGGCTGCAGAAATGAAGATCTGCTTTCCGGGGCTGGACATCTTCTGCTAGGTTACATTTT
Organism: Microtus ochrogaster; assembly: GCF_000317375.1. Lineage (NCBI taxonomy): Eukaryota > Metazoa > Chordata > Mammalia > Rodentia > Cricetidae > Microtus > Microtus ochrogaster. The sequence continues at coordinate 902,749 of NW_004949122.1, read as the reverse complement.
AAAGGAAAGAAACAAATTGTGGTACATGGCCCTCCTGAAACTCCTTACTGAGAAAAAAGGATATGAGATATTGACATAGATAAAATCTATTTTTCAAAAGCAGTTTCCCAAGGCTTATGAATTTAGAGCAAGATATATACCAGGGAGAGATGAGATAGTATTTTATAATTTATTATTTTTTTCTATGTGTATGACTGTGTATGTCTGTGTATATATATATATGTGCAGGTGCTCATGTGTGTGTTGGCATGCAATGCCTGAGGACAACTTCGGGTGTCATCCTGAGGAATACTGTCACCTCCTCTGATCCCGGGTCTCTCACTGGCCTGGAGCTTGGGAATTGGCCTCGAGTGGCTGCCCAGTGAGCCCCAGCGATCTTCCTGGTTCTACTCCCCAGCTCTGTGATTATAACGTGTACAGGAAATTCAGCACTGTTCCGGGAACTGAACTCAGGTACACACACACACACACACACACACACACACACACACACACCAAATGCTTTACTGCCCAGTTGTTCTCCAACCTAAACTCTTTATCTGAAGTTGGGGGGTTCTCATTCAGTAAGTGAAGAAAGCTGAACTGGAAGTTGAACGATTTTATAGAGAAAAGGAATAAATTGACCATAATCCGAGTCTATCAGCCTACAGAAAAGGACCTGATTTGAGAGACACTAACAATTCAAAATGCTGCAGGTCAGAGGAAAGTCCAAGAGGAAGGGACAATTTAGGAATAGATTCTAATGTCTAGAAAAGGTTGTTTCATCCTTGATTGACCATTTCCTTCTGTATTCAGTAAGCCATTAAGTTTATATAAATTTAATTTATCTAAGATTTTAATTCATTGATGTGGACTGTTTCTCTGAGGAGATATGAACAAAGGTCTGTTCATCCAGATAGGGCCTCAGCAAAGACCAGAGAAGCGATTCCAGCCAGGTCTTGCTTGGTAAGCCAATGAGCCTTTCCCACAGGAGCACAGATGAAGTATTACTCATAGGAACATGGCCAACTCATGAGAGCTGTGTCACAGACGAGCCTACCCCATCCTGGATGACAGCTCATACAAGCTGCCTCCCTGGAACTCCCCTACAAGTTACAGGTAGCTCCACAGAACACTCTCCTCACCCCAGCGAATTTGTCTTGCTTTAATAACCTTGGGTAGGGAGGGGCCTTGTGAATTTTGTGAATTTCTGTGCCTTGTAAATCTCCTTAGCTTCTCGGGTCTCATGAACACACTTCAATTCATAGGAAACAGCTACATAGCATAGACACATAGCCATAATGGATAGCAGAGTCAAGTTTCCACACTGTTTGGGTGATAGACTTTCAAAAACAATTGATTCATCACTGCCCGTCGTCTTGGGTCAAAGTGCTTCTGATTTCTAGAGATTGCAGAGTGGTTATCACAATGCCTCTAACGCATAATTCCACTACATGGTTAGAAAAACCAAAGAGAATTCTTAGGATATTTTTAAGGATAAGATTAGCTAACTTCAGGAACGAGAATGCTGTAAAAAGGGAGGCAGAAACTAACTAGAAGAGGAGAAATGGACATTTTGTTTTCCTTTTGTAAACCCAGTTAGTCAGCACCTGAATTAGGTGTTCAGGAAATACACACTTTAGCTTAGGAGGCAGATCTATTTGCTCAGCGAACATTTTTGGAGCATCTGTATTTTCAGTACTGTGGACATAAATGAAACAAAACTTCCTCCCGAATCTCGGAGTCTAGTGAGAAGGAAAATATACAAACAAAAATGCAACCTCCTTAGGTCGGGCAGTGGTAAAACCCAGCAGAAGCAGGAGTTCAAGGCCAGTTTACAGAGCAAGTTCCAGGACAACCAGGGTTACACAGAGAAACCCTGTCTTAAAAAAAAAAAAAAAAGAAAGTAAAAGAAAATAGAAAAGAACTCTGCTTAAGCAACATTATAAAAAACATACAGGATTCAGAGTGAGATTCCCACCAATTGGCCAGGGTCCTTCAGCTAGATGTTCTGGGGCTGAAGAAATCCTTCTCCCTTCCTCCCTGCCTCCTTTCCTCCCTGCCTCAGATCCCCCTGCCCCCAGGTCTTACACATCCCAGACCGTAGCTCTATCTACAGGTCTCAGGCATCTGTATTTGCTGTGCTGATGCAGGTGGGGTCAGAAGGGAAGCCACGGCTCTGACTCCGTCCCAGGCTCTCCTTTTCATAGTGTACAGCTTCTCAAGTTTTCATTTTCTTTTCTGTTCTCATGTTTTTCTCCTCAAACTTACACTGGTTAGTTCTCAGAATCGGAGTCCATATACACACAGACACACAACACAACCTCGCTTCACTCAATGATGAGACATTATATATGATAGTGGTCCCCCAAGACTACACCGGTAAGTGATAGGCAGCCATATTAGTCTGTGTAAGTGCACTCCATGGTGTTCACACAAAGACAGACTCATTCGGTGACGAAGCTCTCAACATTTCTCCACCAGTAAGTGCTCAGGACAGTCGTTATGAAACTTGATTTTTCATCCCGAAACCTTTTAGAGTTCAGCCTTTCTGCCTGGCTTCACAAACATAGTTAGCTGTTTCATGACAACCTTAGTTATTTATTTTCCTATTTCCAGTGTTTTGAATTCAAGCAAATATAACGCGTTCCCCATGAAAGGCCTCAGCTATGTTCCTTCCTTTGCCAGCTCGTTGGAAATAGCTGTAAAGTCCCTTTCCTTCCTCTTACCAAATGCCCAGAGCCAAGTTCTCTCTGAGGTTTCAGTGAGAAGAGCTTCACACACTGACTCTCTGTGTTTAAGAAAGGAAGGGAACAGTTCCGGCTGTGTGCGGCTCATTCTTTCCCTCACCCAGCGGTGTCCCTCCTAATAGTTTCTGCTTCCCAACTAGTAAATGTCGCTGATGTATTGTTCTGAAACAAGATAAATGATTGTTATTCTAACTTTCTGAGCTTCTTCCTGAATAAGCAGGATAGGCATTACTGTTACATATAAGAAAACTGGGGAATTGATCCAGTACATATGGATACTAAAGCAAGAGTCCAGGAAAAGATGCCAAGGAAGCAAAAGATGAGTACGAGAAAAACAAACTCATTTTCCATAGCCTTTATTTTCCATTCTGTTTTCCTTAGAGTTAGTTTCCACCGTTTGGTTTCTAGTTGTCCTGACAGTCAGGCCCCAGACAGTAAAAATGAGTTTGGTCCCATGACCCTTGACTGCCAGCTCTGTGGTTGGAGTGACTTACTCCTCTCTAGTTGTGTGGTGCCTGAGTGGGTGACACCATCACATCCCAGCCTGCAGGCGAGGAAAGGGTAAAGTCTAAAGCGGGTGGGTGGAACCACAGATCAAGGCACATTCTGACTCGATAGCCTAGTCATTGTCTGTGACACATTGCTGCGTTGGAATAATGGGTTGTTAGGCAACATGGAAGAGAAAACAAAGGAACAAAAGCATCTTTTCAAGTTTCAACCCACTAAGAAGTTTCAATGCGTCTACTAGGCATTTGTTTCAGTTGGTACTTTCCAAGTCTTGAAGTCTTCGGTGGAAATGACTGTAGTATTAAGGTGTTTCTCTGTCATCTCCTTTTTAGTTGTAATTAGTTATTACCATTAAATAGTACTTTATGCACCCAGGATGCTTAATCTTGACAGTAAACTTGGCTGTAGCGAGAAGTCCCTCAGAGGTTGATAAAGCTCACCTCTGGCCACACCTGTTGGGGGAGTCCAGAGAAGAAGAAGTGAAGGGAGACAGCCCACCCTGAGTGTGTGGCTCCCATGAAACAAGAGGAATGGGCTGGGGACTGATGACCCAGAAGCAGAAAAGAAGAAAGCCTATGAGGACAGGTCACCCCTCCCCCACATCCTCTCCATCTTCTTTGCCTCCACAAGGAGCTGATGTCCTCTGCCACACCCTTCCTGCCTAAATTAACTGCCAAGGGGGAAATCCTTGAGATTTATTAAGAAAAATGTACATAGATAATTTCACATTCAAATTATATTGGGAAATTTAGGCAGAATGTTTAAGTCAAGCCCAAAGTAATCATCTTCTAAACTTACCCCATGCTCCCTGCCAGCTCCTGCTTATGTAGGAGGTGTTGGTCTGCTTTTCGGTTCTCTTGTGGTTCCTTAAGGTGGGGGTTCTACCCTAGCACCAGGTACCTAGTCGCAGAGAAGGTCAAATGTAGACAGCTACAAACAAATGGGCACAAGAAAGAAATCCTCTGAGTCCCCCTGAATCTTGGGACCCCAATGGAAGCCACATCTATCCTAAATTGGATTAAGTAGCTGCTGAATGGCCTATAAGGGCTTTATGTACGATAAAGGCATGCAGGCTCCGGATCTGCAGGCATTACAGACCTGATGACTGTTTCTTATGGGAGAGGAGAGGCACTGAGTGCTAATCATGAACAGGCATCACAGCTAGAGAGAATGTGACTTAGGAGGATGTTTGTGATAGGCAAATAGCAATGGCACAGAAGGAATCATGCTGCCCTCTGAGCACAAGTGCTGAGGATCCGCTAGGACGCCCAGTCAGAATATTTGGAGAGTTAGGTCTAAGATTATACACCGCCATCAAACAAACAAAACGAACAAACCAAGGACTCCCCAGGAACTCAAAAGACACAGCAGAGTCTTTATTATTACAAGAAAGGAAATTTTATGGAATAGTTGCATGTTTAGTGCCCCGTGGGTGGGTGGAGAAACAATAGGCGTTTATTCAATGCCTGCTTGGTTGCATGAATGACTGTGCTAAGAATGAGGCAGAAGCAGAGTCCTTCGTGATAGCTAAACTAAGCTCCTGTCCTCCTGCACTCACCCGAGCCTCTTTACAAGGCTACCAGTTCCTCATCCAGAGGATGCGGCAGAACGCAAGGACGAGGGATGAAGGGACGAGCAGAAGATGAGGACGGAAGACTGCCTCTTGAGATGCTTCCAGTAACATCTGGTCTTCCCCTGCTTCCAGAAAAGTGGCAGACTGGCATTTTGTTTCCTCCAGTGTGTCTGACGGAATGCAGTTTCTGGATCTTTCCCGGGCTCGGTCCCCAGAGCACAGAAGCTGCCATTAAAGTGGTGCAAACGACAGATATGTGGCCTTATGGGATCTCCAGAAGAGTTCCCCAATCAGATCAGCTGACCTTCAGGGGTTGATAGGGCTCCCTCACTCCTATTTGGAACAATTCGAACTTTCTGTCACTATGGCAGGGAGGGCAGGTTGGTGGAGGAGGCTGAGTCTAAAACCTGAAAGCTGCACTCTTGTCTCAGATCATAAAATGAAATGACCTAAAGGAGTTCGCCCCATTGTGGTAGCACGTCCAGAATGTCTGCATGCTTTCTGGATTCTTGGATTGTCTCTCTCCTTTCGAAGCAGCTGTGTGGCTCTGCACTTTGATGTTTGACTGAACTGGAATCTCCAACTGTGGATGAGAAAACGGTGAGAACCTTGAGTTGACACCTGAGATCTATATTGTTAGTCTCTGTGGTAAGATGGCTGAGGCTCAGACCCATGGAGGCAGCTATTTTTATCCCCCTCTATGAAAGGGAAAACACCTTCCAAGCTACTGAGGAAATTGCCTAAATTTACAATCACAGTTATGGAGGGCATAGTCAGAACAGACAGTGGCAGGTGGGGAGGCAGAGCGGGGAGGAACAGAGGGAGGCAACGCGTAAGTCTCAGTCATAAAAACGAGGAGCAGATGATGTGGGAGGGATGGAGCAGCTCAGGGGTGGAGCTGTTACAAGTTATTCACCTGAGCGAGGCGCAGTCACAAATCCTTTGAAGTTTGGGCAGGTTCTCTGTGTCAGTTGTCTACACAGTGGAGATCATCTTAGAAGCCCAGAATAGTCCTAGGATTTTTATCCCTGGTGTTTCTTACTTACTCACTTTTCTGAAGACAGGTTCTCACTATCCAGCCATGACTGGCTGGCTACAATATGCTATGAAGCCCAAGCTGGCCTCAGACTCACAGATACCTGCTTGCCGCTCCTCTAGAGTGCTGAGAGTAAAGTCATTTTTAATTCTACTGTCATTATTAAAAAACATTTAAAATAGTTGTACTCCTTTTTAAGTAATAACTGTATTTATTTTCTGAGAATTAAAAACAATATTTCTTGGTCATATCTTGATTCCCCTCTCCCGACTTCTCCAAGGTGCTCCACCATCTCCCTACTGCCCAAGCCCCGGCTCTGGCTACATTTCTTATACACTTGTGCTATTGATATTTATTAGATAATCTTTGGCCATCAAGTAGGATTTAATTCTTCAAATAAAATTCGTGGGAGGTCATTGCTTTGGACGAGGCTCATGCAGTAGGGCCCATCAGGGCAAGCAGATATGGAGTCATTGTTATGGGGTATTCATCAGAGAAGACTGCTCAGACATGGGCTTAGGTCAATAGAAAGTCTGTTAGCTGACTGGAGATTCCACTGAGTCTTCCGAATCCCAGTGTAGCACCTAGCCTTTCTTGGGGTCAGTTTTTAAGCACAAAACCCACAAAAAAGAAAAAAAATAACCCATATTCTTGGTTGAAATACTTTAGTTAAGAAGAACAGTTAGCCAGAAGTGGAACTATAGGAGCCTAAAGGCAAGGTTAGTGCACTTAGAAACTTTCCCAGAACTATGGACTTTGATGGATTACGTCTTTGTTTTAGTTTTGGCAGCTGGTGTTATCTAGGTGCTGAGTTTGATGGCCTGAATGGTACTTCCATACCTACCTTAGCTGGGGCTATGTTCGAGTCATTGTGTGACTCTTAGCTGACTGACTTGGGAGTAGATGCTTGTAACCCATGGCCGAGCATCAGTTACAGCTCTGACCTTCTGTCTTCACGGCAGATCCTGATTCAGCTAGGGTGGGCAGTTCACCTCCGTGCCTCATGAAGTAACACCACTGATAGGAAATAACACTATCGCTTTTCCACCAGACCGACAGTAGATAGTAGATGTGGAGTGGGGACCAGGGGCGCAGGAAAGTGGCTGCTTTAGCAACAGTAGTCCAAAGATGGTGACTGACCAAGTCCAGGAGGAGATTAGCCAGCACAAGGTTTAGAAGCAGACTGTCTGGGAGATAAGGACGCAGTAAATACCTTTTGATAATGAGCATTATCGATGCTTACGTGGAAAGAAAGGGTACAGGAGTTCTTCTGTTGCCAGAACTGACCAGTCTTGTTCTCTATGACACCTCCAGGGTGACTGGGATCAGTCAGAAGTCACAGTATACGTAGATATTAGTATTAGGTCTACAGGATGTTAACCTTAATACATGAGGCAGGATGCTTCCTATCTAATCAGAGCCTGCTACGGGGCCCTGGAAAAGTTGCAGTAAATGAATGAAAAAAAAATATTTTGCCCTCATATAGAATTTTAGTTTCGAAGTAAATACAAACTAGATGACTATGCTGAGAAAGCACCAGGAACGAAGGCGACACGCGGTGAGGTAGAGCTGGGGAAAGTGAATCAGTCATATGCGGATGATGGGGTAGGGTGAGGGGTGTCCAGGGCAAGTGTCAGGAAACAAAGCCATGGGGAAAAAAGAGGGGGTCACCTGCTGACAGGAGGCCTGAAGATCCAGGCCTGAAGGCTGTGTGGAGAACACAATTGATTTTGAGAGCTTAAGAAGTTATTAGCACTCTTAAAAAAATCTTTGATATTAGTGTTTTTAAGGCAAGAGAATGAAAAGGTCTAGGCTGACATTTTTTACAATGTCATTCTGACAATTGAATAGAGAGTCAAGTGGAGAGGGACTTTTCAGTTGTCTAGAAAGATAATAAACAATGGCTTAAGTGATAAAACTTAATCACTACCTTTATATCCTCGGAAGTGAGTTTTTCATGAACTACTTGTTTGGCAAGACTTGGATAAAAGTTGCAGAAAATGTATTACTGAGTTGATACGTTTTCAAAATGAAGAGAAGGGTCATGCAGAGGGTCTGTGTAGCGCTGCGGTTTGCCTTCTGCTGTAAACAGATCTCTTAATAATCTCTCCAGCCCATCTATTTTTGACACTTCATAAAAGTAAGAAGCTCATTTTATTCCCAAGCACTTCAACACTTACACAGTTCTCTGGGAATACATGGTTTTTGGAACTCGTTTTTTCCCCCTTTGTACTATGTAGTTGAAATATATCCATTTAAATATGCCATTTGATGCACCTGACAAAGGACAGGTGTCAGGAGCCAATTTCCTCCTAAAATCATTGCAGGAACCATCACCCTGGGGAGTCTGCAGAGAACCCCACACCCCTAATTGTGTTAAGAATCGTTCTATTGATAGAGCCTACCCCACACCCAAATTGGCTGTTAATGAAGAGCTATCTGTTAGCGGAACTCACCCCACATTCCAAACTATCTAGGGAACTAGTGTGTCAACTCGTGACTTCTTGGCCTACAGTGACCTGACCGAAGATAACCTCCTGCCTACGTGACCAACACGGACCACGTGACCAACGTGAACCACGCGGCAAGAGCCCAGGCCCCTGTGCCCATCCCCCAACTCCTTACCCTATATAAGCTGCACCCCATCTCTAATAAACGGAGAGGCTCTGACAAACTTAGCATGGCCTCCTTCCTCTTTCTTAGCCCATTTATCTTCCAGATAGTGCCTCTCCATGACCCTGGAATAACTGAACTGCCAGACGGGTTACTAACCCTAGACTAAGTAACCCGTCAAGGCAATCAACAGACAGGCTTGTGCACACCCCACACTCTCTGTCCTCTCCCTTTGGGCTTCCGATGAGCATCCTGGGATATTTCAGGATTACCTTGCAGCTTTGCGTCTCTTCTCTCTCTCCCTCGGGTTGGACAGTCCGCTGCCAACACTTCACTTCCTTCTGTTGCTGGCATCCTGCTGCTATCGGGGTTCATGAAGATTTCTGAAATTTCAGGTTGCAGTTTTTCAATTCTAGAATTTTTCTTTTAGCTTTTTGTCATAGTTTCCTTTCTTGCACTTTAATCTTTGATGGATGTGTGTGTGTGTGTGTGTGTGTGTGTGTGTGTGTGTCTGTGTGCGTGCTATATTGTGCAGGATTCTATGGTCACTTTAAAATCCTGACCTGCTAATTTCAAGAGCTGGGTCAGCAGTCTCCATCTATGTCCTTGTGGGCTGACATGGTTCGTATTCCTCTGTCTCATTGTACAGACAATGGTTCTGGGTTGTATCAGGTAATACATAGGTTCTGAATTCTGTTATCTTCTTTAGAGGAGTGTTAATTTATCAGTTGAATTTTCAGTTGGTGAAGACTGGACTAATTTGTTTACTAAAATGTCTTGTTTTTACTATGGTTTTATAGTAACACATTTATTTCCCATGGTGGGGGGATAACAATGGTGGAGAAATCCCAATATCATTTCAGCTTCTAATGTAGCCTTTGCTGTCTACCTAAAATCTGCCCTGGACATGTGTTCTTCAGGGGTCAGCCAAAGCAGTATATATCCACTGAGATGTTGGTCCTGCTTTTGTGACTGTCACATTCCCTGAATGCCTCTCTTCACTCTCCAGGGATGTGGCTCCAACAAACTGTCCCCTGGCTCCTTCAGTCCCCAGTAAGTGTACCTGTCCTTGCTGGGTTCTAATGTAGCATTCATTACACAAAGGGGTGGACGGCCTTCAGGTTCAAGGCTGACAAGCAAGAAGCAGTACTTGTTAATGTACTCAAAGAGGCAGCTCCACTCCACTCTGTCTGCTTTCTGGTTATTCCACAGCACCTTCAGAAAACTGTTTTTATTTTGTTCAGAATTTGGTACTGTTATCTGAAGCTCATCCAAAAAGAGTCATCTAGTTAAACCTAAAAGTTTCAACTTCTATTCTCAAGAAGTGTGTATATATCAGCTCATTAATTTTCACAGCCCAATCAGTACCGTAAGCTACTCTGGTAGTTAGTTTTCTCTTGCTGGGACAAGATGCCATGACCAAGGCAACTTGCAGAAGGCAGGGTTTATGTGGGGCTTATGGTTCCAGAGGGATAAGAGTCCATGACCACCATTGCAAGGAAACCTGGCAGTAGACAGGCATGGTGCTGGAGCAATAGCTGAAAGCACACATCTTGATCCACAAATGGGAAGCAGAGAGAGCTGAGAATGTCATATAACTTTTGAAACCTCAAAACCTACCCAGTAATACACTTCCTCTAGCAAGGCCATACCTCATAATTCTTTCCAAACACTACCCCCAGCTGGGAACCAAGTATTCAATGGCCAAGACTCTATGGGGCATCTCCTTCATCACCACATGCTGTTGTGTAGACAAGGAAACTGATGCTTAGAGAAAATGTTACTTTCAGAGCATATTCCTGGGGAATAAAGAAACCCATGAGACAGATCTTCAAGCATTTCTTAAAGTAAGAGGTCAGTGGTGGACACAGAAATAAGTGGACAAACTTGAAAACTATTAGTTTTGTGGTTTGACTATGAAGGGTCATGTGTTTGAACACTTGGTTCCCAGTGAGTGACATTGTTTGAGAAGGCTGTGGAACTCTTGGGTGGAATCTTTCTATGGGAAGTAGATCAAGAGAGGTGGGCTTTGAGGGTTTATAGACTCCTGCCACTTTTGGTTCAGTCTTTCCTTACTAACTGCTCATGAAATGGAATCAACCAGGCACCCACTCCTGCTACTGTGCCCTCTCCACCATAATGGACTGTGTTTCTTCAAACTGCAAGCCAAAACACTTCTTCCCTCAAATTGTCTCTTGTTAGGTGTTTTGTCACAAGAATGAGAACAGAAGCTAAAGCAATTAGGGAATCAGATTTTTTTTTTCTGAGATGTAGCAGGATTAAGTCTGAAAGAGAGGTAGAAAGGAGGAATCTAAGCCTATATCCCATGTTGGCCAATGGGATCCTTGGTGATCTAAGTTATGGGGGTAATAAAATCTGAAAAATAATCAAAAGATTTTGTCATTGTTTGGAAGAAGTGGGTATAGAAGCATTATAGACCTCATAAGATTGAGGTTCTACTGCACATTTGAATAGAGTCGCCAGAATATAAACTTAGAGCTTGGGAGTGGGTTGGTTCACTCTGGAAACACAACTTTCGCAGCCGTCAGCATATGGATGTCCTTTAAAGCCACTGGGTGTCATGTGATATCTAAGGCAGAAATACAGAGAGGGAACAGATGGCAGTTTTTCTGGACATTTAACTTTAAAAGTGGCAGAAGAATTTGGCAAAAGAACCGAAGGGAGAGCAGCCAGTGATTCTGAAGAGAAACCAGAAGAATGCGATGTCATAAAAGCCAAGAGAAGAGAAAATGTTGAGAAAAAGGAGGTGGTAATGTGCGAAACTCTGCTGGAAGGGAGGAAATGTGAGGGCTGGGTCCAGGGAAGCCAGCAGGGGAGAGTGAAAGTTGGAATGCAGAGTGGGAGCCGGTTGGGAAAGCAGTGTTTGAATGAGGACCTGGAGGTAGCAGAGCCTGCATCTTTATTTAATAATGTTTGTTGTGAATTGAGCATAGAGGAAAGAGGAAGGTTTTTTTTTTTTTTTTTTTTTTTTTTTTTTTAATGTGAATAGGAGCGATGCAGTAGGGAGAGATTCTTATCCAACTTAATCATTAACCCAAAGCGGTCACTTTGGCTTCTGCATATTAGAACAAAATGGAAATTTTCCTTTCTGTACCTGTCCTGTTTCACTTGATATAATGTCCTTCAGCTTATCTCTGTGTCTGATCTCAGAGAGGTAGAGAATAGGATGGTGGGTACCAGAACTTGGGAAGGGAGTGGAGGCAGGGGAAGATGGACAGAGGATTGTTTGTTGTATAAGGGTATCGCTAGTCAGGAGCAAGAGCCTCTAATATTCAATAGCACCGCAGAATAATAATAGCTGATAATAATTAATTACATATTCAACATGGCTAGTATGGGAGAAAATTTGAATATTTCTAACATAAAGCCATGATAAATGTCTGAGGTCAGGGCCAACGACCCTGATCTGATCCCTACACACTGTGCACATCTATTGCAATGTCACACTGCAGCCCATAAATGGGCTCAGTTATTGTGTGCCAATTGAAAAAAAATATTTAAAGATAGCTGACTTGGGCAATTTGTTGAATTGTTTCAACATAGCAAATAATGTCTTCAGAAGTGCTCTTGAGAGAACAAACTGTGCAAACATAGTATCAGAGAGAATAAGGCTTTTTCTAGAGTTATAGTCCCACGGAATCTGCATTTATCTTACATGGTGATCCTGATGGTCAAGATCCACATGGCCTCTGGCTTCTTTAAATAGTGTTGCATAAAACTTGATGCGTCCTGAGTGCTTTCTCCACAGGGATCCCCTCTGGGGCTTCAGGGAATTGTTTCAGACCTCTAGACTTCACTTTCCCCAGTTTTGAAAACCAATGGCAAACGATGAAATGAGCATAGTACGTTTTCATTGTTGTTGTTTTGGTTTTTGTTTAAAACAACAGATTGGGGACTGGAGAGATGGCTCAGCAGTTAAGAGTCTCTTGCGGAAGACCCGAGTTCTAGCCATCCACCCACAGTCCCTGGCTTAAACAGCCTTTATCTCCAGCTCTGGGAATTTGATGCCTTCTTCCAACCTCTGCAGGCACTGAGCAAAACTTATACTAGTACGTGGTATAGGATAATGACAGCTAACAATGGATTCAATGTTCAAAATGGCTAGCACATGGGAACTTTAGGGCCATGAACATAACCAATGACAGACTTCATCCTTCACATGTGCAGGGCCCCAGGTTCAAGACCAGCACCCGTTTCAAGAAAGACCAAGGAAGCCAGCAAATCTCAGCACATAATATAGAATTTCACTGTTGCAAAAAACGACAGGCAAGTATTCATAGACTTCATTCAAATGCTTATTTTATATATTAATGACTGAAATTATCTTAAATCAATGTCAGGGCTTACCGGGAAATAATAAAATCTAAAACATGAGGACACAGAGCCATGCAGAACCAGGTAAAAATAGTTTCAATTCCAAAAAACAGATCTGCTAATTTGCAAGAGAATAGATATCAAACCCAGGTGGCCTGCAGGACCGAAGAAAGTCCAGGTGACTGATTTGCATCTGAACCGGTGGTCAAGTTAAATGCTGTGTTAATGCAGCTGTTTCTCCTGCTCTAAAGGGAAGTAAGAGGTCAGACTGCATCCAGTCATCTTCCCGTGCTTTCCTGAAAGTCCCCACGTTCTCTGAGTGTCCTGCTCTTTGCCCTGCTCCTGACACACTTCCACAAACGACTTCTTGGGGCTCTGCTTGCCACCAGTCAAAACCCAATTCCTTCCCTTGATTCTGATCTTGGTTCACACAGTCCTGAGTGGCAGGCAGTCAGCAAGCTCTGTAGGCGTCAGGACCCAGATTCACGGCCTGGCTCGGCACTCTTCTGGATCAAAGGCTTTGTCCCTCTGTAGCCGCAGTGCCCACCGTTGTCATGTGTCCTGGTACTCTCCTTCGCAGCCTGCCACTTGGAACACTACACCTTGGTGTGTCTCAGTGCCCTGGTATTTTTTTGAGATTGCCCCTTCAGGGCTTTAGAAGAAACTGGCAACTGTGTTTACACAGTGACTGGGGAGAAAGTCTTTAAAATCTCAGTTTAAAAAGAAAAGAAAAGAAAAAACCCCTCATAATTTAAAGTCTTTTTTTCCTTTTAAATGTCATGTGAGGGGGAAAGGGTTATAGACCATTTCTGTTTATTGCCTGTTAAACGCAGGCCCTTCCTTCTCTTGGCCCGCAGTTAGGGCAGTTCTGCCTGCCTTCAAGGTCATTCTTGAGTCTTAACACTCCCAGCAGTCTTCCTAATCAACCAGGCCTTGAGAATTTGTCCTTTTCTACGCTCTGGTAACACACAAGGTCTTCAGGAGTTTTTCAAACACAGCCTGGCCGCCCTGCCTATCTGAGTTTTGTCTTTTCTTTTAGACCTGGGCTTTCTTCTTCTACTCAGTTGTTCAAAGGGAAGCCTCCGTAGTCCCAAGGCCCAGAATCTTGGCTCCAGGATTGTTTAGCCGTTTCAGAGGCCACTCACCACCACAGTGCCTTAGGCTTCATCTAATTTACATTCCGACACCGAGTAGTGAAGTAGTCAATTATTTATTTAAACCCTCTTCTTCTTTATAAGAGCTGCAAAGTGCCCTGGAAATGCCAGGTCTTGCAGCAGAGGAAGTTTTGGAAAAGATCCCCTCAAGAAGCGGTAAGTGTGTTGAGGTTGGAAAAAGGAATAGGTCTGAAGCAGTTGCAGCCTAGAGGTGTCAGGTGAGGCAACAGCACGTGGGTGGGCGGACGTGGAGCCAGCAAGAAGATGGACGCCTGCAACTGGAACAGAATGGCTGATGAGCACAGGGTTCCAAAAAGCCAGGCCTAGCGACAGTGCCCGCCACTTTCCTGTTGTCAGGTCCCAGGTTCCAGAGAGCTATAGCCTGACATGCTAATCATTTTGAGAACACGGATAAAGGGATTGATTCTTTTAGGCACCGAAATAAAGCAGTTTTGGATGTCATGATACATCACACAGATCACTCAGGAAAGGAGGAGCTGCCTTAGGAATTAGACCGTGGGGATTTAGTGTGAAGGGCTACCAGATCAGGCACCTGAGACATGAAAAGCCCAAGAGGGGGTGCAGCAGTAACAAAGAGGAGGGGCAGACCGGAATCTTAAGCTTTGTGTTCAATCCGCCTCCCTTTTCTATCCCTTCTCAAACCCCTGTTTTCAGGATCCTAGGAGTGTGGGTTGGGTGGGACTCTGCCCAGCAGGTGCTGTGTCTGAGGAACTCTGGAATTCTGGGAAGCTTTCCCAGTCAGTGCTGGTGCCTATATTTCTTTAAAAAAATGCATTCAGATTAATTCGAACAATTCTGGAAATAAAGCAGGAGGCTGAAAACCAAGCACCCACCTAGGATGGAGGACCATTGCCAAGGATGATCCAGAACAGGTGAAACAGGAAAAGCTGCCTCTGAGTCTCCCTCTGGTGGCCACTGTGGTAGTAACTAACAGGGTCTAGCCGGAGTGCCGCCCCAGGGAGCACATTACAAAGCATAGGAGGCTGTGGGAGAACTTTCATTTTTATGAGTTTTTAGAAAAGATTCATAGGAAGCCGGGCGGTGGTGGCGCACGCCTTTAATCCCAGCACTCGGGAGGCAGAGGCAGGCAGATCTCTATGAGTTCGAGACCAGCCTGGTTTACAGAGCTAGTTCCAGGACATGCTCCAAAGCCACAGAGAAACCCTGTCTCGAAAAACCAAAAAA